>NW_023655183.1:0-4305 GCF_015228065.2 Penaeus monodon
GGAAGAAAAAAAGGAAAATAAAAAAATAGGGGAAAAAAAAAGCAAAAAAAAAAAACGTTTAAAAACCAAAGACGGAGGAAAAGAAAAAAAAAAGAAAAAAGAAAAAAGACCAGGAGGAGGAAAAGGAAAAAAAAGGAAAAAGGAGCAGCAAAAAAAGCAGAAAAAAAAAAAAAAAAAAAAAAAAGAAAAAAAAAAAAAAAAAAGGGGGGGGGGGGGGAGAAAGAAGAAAAAAAAAGAGAGAGAGAGGAAAAAGGGAAAAGGAAAAAGAGAATGGGAAAGAGAGCAGGAAAGGAAAAGGTAAGAGAAAAATAGAAATGAGACTAAAAGAGAGAAGAGAAAAAGGGGGGAAAGGAGGGGGAGAGGGGGAAGAGATAGGAGAGAAAGAGACGTCGGCACGTTTATGAGTATAATGAAGCAGGAAATTACCACGTTAGATTCCCTTGCTTGCCAATCGGGAACCCGGGAAAAGAGGATGGGGGATGGGGGGGGGGGGTATCGTGGGTTGGGGGCGGGGGCGGGGGGAAGGCACCACTAGGGAAGGGGAGAGGCAAAAGGGGTGATTGGGGGGGGGACGAGTGGGTTTTTTTGGGGGGTAAAGAGAGGGGGAGTGGAGTGGGGAGAGAGGGGAAGATGAAGAGGGGGAGGGGGAAAGGAAAGGTATACTTGAGGAAAGAGTAAGGGCGGAGATAGAGAAGGCAAAAATGGGGGAAAAAAATAAAGAAAAAAAAGAGAGCGATAACTTTGGGGAAGAGGGAGGGGAAGAATAACTCGGAAAGGGGTGAGGGATTTGACAATGGGAATAGCAAGAGGAGAGGAATACTGAAAATGGCTTGGAGGAGGGGGGGAGGGGAGGGGGAAGGGAGGGAAAGGAGGGGGAAGGTAGGGGAAGGGGGGGGTAGGGGAGGGGGAAAGGAAAGAGAAGGGAGGGAAAAGGGGAGAAGGAAGGGAGGGGGAAGGGGGGGGGGAAGGGAGGAGGAAGGGAGGGGGAGGGAGGGGGGAAGGGGGAGAGGGGGGTAATTTTTTGCGAGTATTTTTAGCTTTTCGGACCCAGGGATATGACGGAACTCAGAGGTTCGGTACCTTTCTTATTTACGGGGGGTAAAAAAATTTAGAAAATTTCGTAATAACCCGGAAGGGAAATAAGATTGCAATAGCTTTGATAATGAAACCTGATGCTGATGCGGCAATAATACTAAGAAAAGGGGAATGAAAATGGAAATAAACGAAAATTATTATTGTAACGTTGTTGGTAGCGTCAAAAAATAATAAAGCGATGGTGAGTAATTGCAAAAATAACAATAACAACAGTAAACAACAACAACAAGCAGCATAGTGCAACAACAATCAATACATACAAAAAAAAACATCAACAGGGAATTTGATATGATTTTAAAAAACTGCATTCACCTTTCACTGATTTTTAGCTTAAATCTGCTACATTTTGGAAGCAAAAAAATCAAGAACAGTGGAATATTTAATATTATCTAAGAACACGTCTTTTTAACCATATAAATTTTTATGAATATTAATTTAATATTTTATATTCAAAAAATTTTAAAAACCGAATTATCTAGTTAATGAGGGAATTTTTTTAGTGGTAATGATGTTCTTAAATACTCTTGTAAAAGTGAAGATCAGGCCCCAAAAACCCAAAAAACGAAAATAAGGGGCAAAAAAAAAAACAAGGTTTTTTCCGTAAATCAATAAAAGGAAACCTACCCAAAGAAGGAAGAGAAGAAAAACGGGTTATTAAAACCGGGAAATTAAAAATTACAAAGAGAGAAATAAACACAACCCTAAAAGGCGACGTCTCATCCATTCTTGAAGACGGATAAGGGGGCCTGAAAATGGAAGGCCGTAGCGCGGGCAAAACAAGAACCCCCAAAAACATATACTCATAAAACCATTTCCCCTTAATTCCCACCGTGGCCAGCCTTTTTCTAAAAAGCCCCTTGAAAGGCCCTAGTTAAACAATTCCTGTCGCTTAAAAAACCCCTATGACTCGTATTTTTTAGCACTTACACTGTCCTTTTTTGACCTTCTGACAACATTAATTTCTTCCTTTTTGCAAATCATCCCCGGGGAACGGGGCCCCGGGGGATCGAGAACTTTTGGTGATGTCCTGATAAATTTGGAATAGGGTTTTTAAATTTGCTTGGATGTTCGGGCCACTTTTCAGCCGGAAAAAGTAAAAATCAAGTGTTTGGTTTTTGGTTTGGTTGTGTGTTGGTTGTGGGGGGGGGGGGGGTTGTGGGGTGTGTGTGTGGTGTTGTGTGTGTGTGTTTGTGGTTTTGTGTGTGTGTGTGTGTGTGTGTGTGTGTGTTGGTGTGGTGGTGTTGCGTTTGTGTTTTTGTGTGTGTGTGGGTGGTGTGGTGTGGGTGTGTGCATTAATATAATATATATAATTTTTATATATATATAAAATATATATATAATATTATAAAATACACACACACACAGACATATTATATATGTTTAAATATATATTTACTTATTTTAATATTTAAATTGTATAATTTAGGGAATATGTTATACATAAAACAAAATTAAAATATATATTATAAATAATATATATATATAAAATTTTAAATATATATACATATATGTTATTGTATAATTATAATATATATGTTTACATCCGTGTCGGGATTTTATATATATTTTAAAATAAATATTAATTATATATAAAAATATATAAAATATATATATATATGTGGTGTTGTGTGTGGTGTGTGTTGTGTGTTTTGTGTGTGTCTGTGTGGGTGTGTTGTATGTATGTATACATTGAATGATTATGATATATATGTAAAATGTTTTGTATATATAGGCATATACAACACATAGTATGGGTAGTTTAGTATGTAGGTAAAAACATACACCCCAAACACACCCACAAAATAATAATAAAAATAAATAAAAACGATAATAATAATGAAATTTAGTGTGGGAAAGCAGCAGCAGTAGTAGTAAAACAATGCAAAAAAAAAGAAGTAATAAAATAGTAATAAATCAAAAATGATAGAAAAAATTAATAATAATAGTAAAAAATAGAAATAATAATAGAAATTTAATAAAGAAATTTAAAAACATTAATACTGATAAAATGAAAAAAAAGTTTAATAATAATAATAATAATAATAATAATAATAATAAAAAAAATAATAAAAATAATAATAAAAAAAAATAATAATAATAATTACGTTTGATAAAAATAATGATAATAGAATAGAAAGGGAAAATAACGGTAATAATAAAAAAGAAAATTAAGGAAGTAAAATTTGACGTAATAATGTTTTTAAAATAGCGGGTAATTATGAAATAATAATGAAAAATAATGATAAAAAAAAAAAATAATAATAACAACAAAAAACAAAATCAACGCGGCAATAATGAAAATTTAATAATGTTTTTAAAAATGATAGCGATAATGATAATGATTTTGATGATGAGGGTAAAAAATAATGAAAATTTACTTATAGTAATAATCATAATGATGAGGATGAGGTTGATGATGAGGGATGATGATGATGATGTTTGAGATGATGATGATGGATGATGATGAGATGTGATGATGATGTAAAAACCCAATAAAAACCCAATAATAATAAAAAATAATGTAAAAAAATTTATAATGAAATGAAAAGGGTTTAACTATACTACTAAAATACACTAAAAATAAAAATAATAATGATAATAATAATAAAATAACAATAAAGTAAGGGGAAAACCAGGGAAAATGATATTTATAAACGAAAAAGTTAATATATAAACTATTAAAAGTAACAAAAAAAACATTTTTGATCTTTAAATTTAAAAAATTCCATAGTCATTACTTCTTATTTATAGGATAATCGTCCAATTTTAATATTATGAGCACCCCTTGATACTTGTACTTAGTTATCAGTAGTACATTATTATTATTTTTGTTGTTGTCATTTTTATGAAATTTCTATCATTATCAGTAAAAGCATAATCATAATTAAAGCGAGAGAAAAGAGGGGAGAGAGAGGGGAGAGACGGAAGAGAGAGAGGAAGAGAGAGGGGAGGGGAGAGAGAGAGGAGAAAAAGGGGGGGGGAGGGAGAGGGGGGGGGGAAAGGGGGAAAAAGAGAGAGAGAGAGAAAAGAGAGAGAAAAAGAGAGAGGAGAGAGAGAGATGCGGGGAGAGAGAGAGAGAGAGAGAGAGAGAGGCAATTTTGGGAAAAGAGAGAGAGAGAGGGGGAATTAGAGAAGAGAGAGAGAATGGGAAAGAGGAGAATGGGAAAGGGGAGAGAAAGAGAGGGGGAGAGAGGAGAGAGAGAGGAGAGA
>NW_023655185.1:0-4304 GCF_015228065.2 Penaeus monodon
GCTATAGAAAGAACAGAATGGTGCTATAGAAAAAAGAACCAAAAGAAAATGGTGCTATAGAAAAAACAGAATGGTGCTATAAAAAAACAAAACAAAAAAAAATGGCTGCTATAGAAAGACCAAAATGGCTGCAAAAGAAAAACAAAAGGCTGCTATGGAAAAACAGAATGGTCTAAGAAAGAACAGAAGGTGTATGAAAGCCAGAATGGCTGCTAGAAAGAACAGAATGGCGTATAAAAAGAACGAAGGGCTGCTTAGAAAAACGAATGGCTGCATAGAAAGAACAGAATGGCTGCTTGAAAGACCAGAAGGCGCTAAAAAAAGACCGAATGGCTGCTAAGAAAGACCAGAATGGCTGCTATAGAAAACCAGAATGGTGCTATAAAAAACCCAGAATGGCGCTATGAAAGAGGGGATGCATAAGAGGAATGTTTTTTCCCGTTTAATGCCACGTTTTCATTTTTGTCCTCGCGGTGGTGTGCTGTTTTTTTTTTTTATGAGACTTTTTTCGGGGCCCCTTTTTTCTGGATTTAATGTTTTCCCTTTTTTTTTAATTTAAATTTTATTTTTATTTATTTATTTATTTTTTTTTTTTTTTTTTTGGGAGATTTTGTGTTAGAATTTTTTTTTTCCCCGCGTGTTTTTTTTCTTTTCTTCCCTCTCTTTTATTTATTCCCCCACCCCCGGGACCCCCCCCCTTTTCACCCCCCTTCCCCCCCCCCCCCTTTTTTTCCCCCGCCCCGGGGGGCCCCCCCCCCCCAACCCCCCCCCCCCCCCTTTTTTCCCCCTTTTTTTTTTCCCCCCCCTTTGGGCCCCCCCCCCCCCCCCCAAAACCCCCCGGGGGGGGGGGGGGTTTTTTTTTTTCCCCCTTTTTTTTTTTTTAAAAAAAAAATTTTTTTTTGGGGTTTTTTTTTTTTTTTTTTTTTAAAAAAAAAAAAAACCCCTTTAAAAAAAAAAAAAAAAACCCCCCCCCCCCCCCCCCCAAAAAAAAAAAAAAAAAAAAAAACCCCCCCCCCCCCCCCCCCCCCCCCCCCAAAAAAAAAAAACCCCCCCCCCCCCCCCCCCCCCCCTTTTCCCCCCCCCCCCCCCCCCAAAAAAAAAATTTTCCCCTTTCCCCCCCCTTTCCCCTTCCCCCCCCCCCTTTTTTAAAAACCCCCCCCTTTCCCCCACCCCCTTTTTTTCCCCCCCCCCCCCCCTTTTTCCCCCCCTTTTCCCCCCCCCCAAACCCCCCCCCTTTTTCCCCCCCCCCCTTCCCCCCCCCCCTTTAAAAAAAAAGGGGGGGGGAAAAAATTTAAAATTTTTTAAAAAAAAAAAAAAAAGGGGGCTTATGAAGGTTTTAAAAAAAAAAAAGAAAAAAAAACAAAAAAAAAAAAAAAAAAAAAAAAAAAAAAAAAAGAAAAAAAAAAAAAAAAAAAAAAAAAAAAAAAAAAAAAAAAAAAAGAAAAAAAAAAAAAAAAAAAAAAAAAAAAAAAAGAAAAAAAAAAAGAAAAAAAAAAAAAAAAAAAAAAAAAAAAAAAAAAAAAAAAAAAAAAAAAAAAAAAAAAAAAAAAAAAAAAGAAAAAAAAAAAAAAAAAAAGAAAAAAAAAAAAAAAAAAAAAAAAATTTTTATATTTTTAAATTTTTTTTAAAAAAATATATATCTTTAAAAAAAAAAAAAAGGGGGGGGGGGGGGGGGGGGGAAAAAAGGGGGGGGGAAAAAAAAAGGAGGGGAGGAAAAAAAAAAAGGGGAAAAAAAAAAGGGGGGAAAGGAAAAAAAAGGAAAAAAAAGAATGGGAAAAAAAGAAAAAAAAGGAACAGGGAGAAAAGAAGAATACAAAGTGAAAAAAAAAAGTTTTAAGAATAAGAATTTAAGGGAAAAAGTGGAAAAAATAAGGGTAAAAAGGGGGGAGAAAAAAGGAGGGGGAAAAATAAGAAAAAAAAAAGAGAGAGAAGAAGAATGAAAAAAAAAGAATAAAATAAATATAAAGTTGAGAAAGTGGCGGAAATAATGATGTAAATTGAATGTTGACACACAAAACTTAAAAGTCATTGGCGATTTAGTGTGTGTGTGTTTTGTGTGTGTGTGGTGTGTGTGTGTGTGTGTTGGGTGGTGCATGTGTGCGTGCATGTTTGCGTGCATGTGTGCGGCTGTGGGGGTGTGCCTTTTGTGCGTGCAGTGTTGTGGGTTTGTCTGTATTTTGGGTTGGGTTCCAAAATTTTTTTGTGTGCAAGAATTTTTCAAAACTGCTTTTTTTCTTTATTAAAACCCTTTTTACGTATATTACGAGTTCGTTTAAAATCTGGGTTCAAATACGCCCAAAAAAAATTCGCATCTTTTAGTACAAAGAGGAAACCCCCCCAAAATTTTTAAGAAAACCCTTTTACTTTACCGTAAAAAAAGAAAAGTAAAAGACGAGGCGTTTTATCAGATAGAGAGAGGGGAAAGAGAGAGAAGAGGAAAGAGAAAAGAGAGAGAGAGAGAGAGAGAGAGAGAGAGAGAGAGAGAGCGAGAAGGAGGAGAGCGAGAGAGGAGAGAGAGAGAGAGGAGAGAGAGAGAGAGAGAGAGAGGAGAGAAAAAGAGAAGAGAGAATGTGAAGAGAAGAGGAGAGAGAGAAAGAGCGAGAGCGAGAGAGCGAGAGCGAGAGAGCGAGAGCGAGAGAGAGCTCTGGACCACGGTCTTCTCGTACCCTAAGGGCAAAAGGCATCTCGATCTCTCATGATACAAAGACATCAATTACGTAACGGAGGTCTTGCCTCATCCTTTGTTTTCTTCCTCTACCTCTATTCTCCTTTATCATGTTCTTCCCTTTTTCCTTATCATAAACTATTTGTTATTTTTATTTTCTATATTCATTATTATTATCATTATTATCATTTTTTATCTTACATTTTCTTCCACATTCCTCTCCTCTTCATCGTTCTCCTTCTTATTCGTTTTTTTTCTCTATTCTTCTTGGTCTACTTCTTCTTTATCATCAGGTTTGCCTTATCCATCTTTCTCCGCCTCCTTCGCATCTTTTTCCTTTCCTCCACCTTCTTCTCCTGACCTTCCTCCTATCCCCCTTTCTCCTTTTCTTTGTTCTCCTCTTCCTCCTCCTTCTCCTTCTCCTTCTCCTCTTTCTTCGTCGTCTTCTCCTCCTTCTCCTTCTCCTTCTTTCCCTTCGTCGTCTTCTTCTCCTCCTTTTTCCTTCTTTTATCTTATCATCTGATCTCATTCACATTCGTTCAATCTTCTTTTATGATTTCATTTTCCACCCTCTTTCCATTTATGCTCTTTTTCTCTCTTTGGACCCCTTTCCAATTTTTTTTTAAAATGTCACTGTCTTTTTTTTTTAGCTTTCTCATTTTTTTTCTCCCTTTCCTACCTGTCTGTTCACCTGTCTGAAATTTGAAAAGTTACAGAATTTCGCAATAATGATCTCTTCTCTCTCTCTCTCTCTCTCTCTCTCTCTCTCTCTCTCTCTCTCTCTCTCTCTCCTATCTCTCTCTCTCTCTCCTCTCTCTCTCTCTCTCTCTCTCTGGTCTCCCTCCCTTCCTCTCTCTCTCTCTTTCTCTTTCTCTCTTTCCTCCTCTTCTCTTTCTCTTTCCCTCTTTCTCTCTCTTTCTCTCACTCTCTCTCTCTCTCTCCCTCCCTACCTCTTCCCCCCCCTCTCTCTCTTTCTCTCTCTCCCTCCCTCTCTGGTCTCCCTCCCTCCCCCCCTCTCTCTTTCTCTCTCCCTCTCTCCTCTCTCTATATATCTCTCTGTGTATATCTACCTATCTCTTACCCCCCTATCTATTCCCCCCCCTCTCCCTCTGCTCTCTATCCCCCACCACTCTAGTTCCCCCCTCCCCCCCTGGCAAACCCCCACCCCCACCAACCCCACCCTCTCTCCTAACCCCTCTATCTTCACACTCATTCCCCATATTTTGACCTTCTCCCTCTTTGCCCCCACTCCCCCCCAACTCTACCCCCTCACTCCTCTCTAACCCCCCAACCCTCTCACCCACATCCTAGCCCTTCTCCTCCCACCTAACTTTACCCCACCTCTCACCCCCCTTGCCCCTACCCTCCACCCTAAACCCGCCCCAACACCTTCCGACACTATCCCTTTCCCCCTCTCCCTATTTCCCCCTCCTTCCCCCCCCCTCCCCCCATCCCAACCCCCCCACAACCCCAGAGAGATCCTATGTCGTTTCTTTCAATATTCCCTAAGTTTTCTGCAGCGGATCCACCCCCCACCCACCCCTCGCCCCACCCACCCTCTGCCCACGCTCGCCCCACCTCCACCCACCCCCCTCCGGGCCACCCAGCCCACCCAGCCCACCTAAAACCCCCCCCCACC
>NW_023655186.1:0-5000 GCF_015228065.2 Penaeus monodon
ACTTCAACTGCTCTTTTTTTGTGAAAACTTGTCTTGTTGACCATACAAGTACAATTGAAATTAATGGTATGAAGACAAGAAGCAGATTAAAACAAAGGCAGAGACTACTAATTTTAAACTATTTAGATATTGTTTTATAAACTATATCATACAGCATAAGGCATTTTTTTTCACTTCCCTCCAAATGTTTGCCACAACACAGTGATCACATCTAGCTAGATAACAGATAATGAACACATATCAGCTAATAATCAAGAGCAAAAAAGGTCACAAATGAGCAAAACTGTGTGGTTCTATAGGGTCCTCCATGTTTTCAATAAATGACAACTTAGTAAAACCGAGACAAGAAACATATACTAGAAAACAAAACAATTAGTGAATAGCAATCTTACTAATATCCCTTCATCACATACCTCTAACTTACGACGAACATGCACAGAGAGATGGTGGGTGCCATCACCATCTAGCTGAACTGTGTCTGGCATTGGCATTCTCTCCTCAAAATGAGGAAGGTTGAATTAGTGAATAACTAGTACGCACTTATGAAATGACCAGATTTATATTAAAAAACGTTAGAACAGATTAAAAAAAAAATGTATATCAAAATACTGCAGACTGCCAAGTAAGAAGTAATTACTCAATGAGCTAATTGTTAAATGGCAAATATTTCAATATTTATCAAGAACGATGCACTAACTTGGAGATTCCTTCAATATGTATTTGTGCAGTAACTTACAGTGACCCACAGGACAACCTCTGGTCATCTGTATGCATATGCAATAAATCACGACAATAAAATGAACACTGTAGATTTCAACAAACTTACCTGCCGGCCATCTATGTTAGCCCATCGTCTTAAGCACATCATAAAGCCGTTTCTACATTTGTGGCATCTTTGCGAAGTTTCAATATATGGAAGATCTCCATTTTCCTTACACCAGGCTTCTGCTTCTTCTGTAGTGAACTTGCGTTCAAGATCCACCTGTGGATAAGGCAAGCTTCAGGAATTTATCAGTGCTAGATGGGTAGGTGTGTGCATACCTCCATTCATACTTATACATATGTTGTGTGTGTGTGTGTGTGTGTGTGTGGTGTGTGTGTGTGTGTGTGTGTGTGGTGTGTGTGTGTGTGTGTGTGTGTATGTGTGTGTGTGTGTGTGTGTGTGTGTGTGTGTGTGTGGTGTGTGTGTGTTGTGGTGGTGTGTGTGTGTGTGTGTGTGTGTGGTGGTGTGTATGTGTATAGATGGATAGATAGATACATAGAGAAATAGGTAGATATAAACATATAAAACATAATATATAACACACATACACACATATACAGGGTAAAGACAACCCTCCTAGCTTACCTTGTTCCCAACCACGAGAAAAAGGAAAATCTGCCTTCACGTCGGCATAGTACACAAACTCCTTCCTCCATGTCTCAAGGTTCTTAAAACTTGAATGGTCATCTATTGCGAATGTGAGCAAGCACATGTCCGAACCACGGTAGAATGGGGTTCGCAGGCTCTTGAATCTCTCCTGGCCTGCGGTGTCCCAAATCTGCAGCAAGTGCGAAATTCCCTCAGTAATCCTCAAGAATAATTACAATAATAAAATAATTATATCAACAATAATAATAACAATAATAAAAATAATGACAATAACTACAACAAAAATATTTAAACAATAATAATAACAGTCATAATAATAATAATAATAATAATAATAATAATAATAATAATAATAAAATAATAATAATAATAAAATTACAATAATAATAATAGCAATAATATAATAATGATAATACCAACAATAATGATGACCATGATAATAATAATGATAATAATAACAATAATAACAATCATCATCATCATCATCATCATCATCATCATCATCATCATCATCATCATCATCATAATAATAATATTGACAATAATTATAATAATGGCATGATGATGATGATGATTATAAAGATAAGGATGATATTGATGGTGATACTATTACTACTACTAGTAATAATAATAAAAATAACAAAATGATAATGATGATGATGATGACAATGCTAATGATGATGATGATGATAATAATAATAATAACAATGATAATGATAATGATAACAATGATGATAATGATGATGATGATGAAAAAAACAATAATAATATTAATAATAATAACAACAACATTGATGATGATGACAATAATAATACTGTATTAATATGAATAGCAATAATAAGCATACTGATACTAACAACCAATACCAACTATGGCAGTAACCATTAGTACGGAAAACTTGCCTGCAGTGTGTAGGTTTCCCCCGACAGTTCAATCTCCTTGTTGAGAAATTCCACGCCAATGGTATGGAAGGAGTGCTCGTCAAATCGGTCAGTGACGAAGCGATTCATGAGGCAGGATTTCCCGACACCTCCATCCCCTAGGATCACAACCTGTTTCACAAGAACACAAATCGCTCTCAGATGTCACGTTAGCAGCTGAATATTTGTAAACGTCTTTTTAGTACTTTCATCCCTATTCCACTACATCATCTGGTGACTAATTTACTATGCACAGGTGAGAGATTTACCTTTAAGACTGTCGACCGGCCACGACTGTTTTGTCTTCTGTGGTTATTGCTCATTTTGTGCTGAAATGTCAAAATCGTTATTACTAATCACCCTTGGTCAGCCTAACAGTTACATACGACCCCAAAATAATATCATTCCTCTTCATCAGTCGCTGAAAAAATGTGCGAGCCAATAAACACGATCTTACTTATCAAATACATATCTAATATTACATACTACTGTTTACTCGACCTGTCAGTCTGTTAAATGAATGACAAAATAAACAGGAGAAAAAAAAAAAAAAAAAGAAGAAAAAGAAGAAGAGAGAACTTTTTTTTCTATATTTCAGTCATAAGCCATTGATACCTAAGCACCTTTACTTCATAGTTCTCTCTCCATTCTTCTATTTCCTTCATACAGAATACTCGCTTTCCTATCCTCCCTGGGAGACAGGAACTAAACTAGGGATATCTCAAGGGCAAACAGACAGTGGGAAATGGGAATACTATACTTGACATACTATAATTGACATACTATAATTGACACACTATACTTGACATACTATAATTGACATACTATAATTGACACACTATAATGACACACTATACTTGACATACTATAATTGACACACTGTACTTGACATACTATACTTGATGTACTATAATTGACACACTATACTTGACATACTATACTCAATGATATTTTTTTTAACACTTGAAACTTGTAACACTCTGGATACATCAAAAAGTCAGTAATAAGTAAAAATAAGTTTTGTGTTCTCCTCTGGTTGTGCCACGTAATTACTGATATCATCATAAATATTCTTATCATAATTCTATCAATATTGTTAAAATGTAACAATAACAACAAAAGTAATATCATTCTGTTACTAATAAAAATAACAATAATAAAATAATAATAATAAATAATAATAATAACAAAAAATAGTTATAAAAATGAAAACAATAATTATCATTATCACTAGAATAATATCACTAGAATAATATCAATATTAATAAAAACACTACTATGCTGCTAATAATAACAATAATAATAAAAAAAATAGCAATAACAATAATAATAAAAATAAATAGCAATAACAATAATAATAACGACTACTATTTCTAAAAATAAAAATAATGACAATAACAATAATAATAATAATATAACAATAAGAAATAAAGAAATAATAGTGATAATAATAAAAACAACAATAATAATAAAATAATGATAATAAATAAAAATAAAAATGACTTATGTAAGAAATTCATTATCATTTTTATAAAAAATAATTATCATTAGAAATAATATCAACAATACTAATAACAATCTACTACTACTACTACTAGTAGTAGTACTACTAATATTAATAATAAAAATAATAATGATAAAAATGGTAATGATTATTATAATAATAATAATAACATAAACAACAACCGCATTAATAATAATAATAATAATAATAATAATAATAATAATAATAATAATAACAACAATAATAATAATAGTAATAATGATAATAACAATGTATGTTTATATATATGTATGTAGATATGTATATATATGTATATTGTATATATGTAGATATATGAGTGTATATATGTATGTATGTATATATGTATGTATGTATATGTATGTGTATGTGTATAGTATGTATATGTATATGTATGTGTATGTAAGTGTATGTGTATCTATATGTAATCTGTTATATATGTATGTATGTATGTATATATATGGTATTATTATATATATTATATATATATATATATATATTATATATATATATATATATATATATTAATATATTATATATATATATATATATATATATATATATATATATATATAGAGAGATGATAGATAGATAGAGATAGATAGATAGATATATTTTATATATATATATATATATGATTAGCAAAACACTCTTCTGTGCTGATACAATGGAAGAAAAACCCACAATACAAAAAACTACTACTATATATATATACTCTCTCTCTCTCTCTCTCCTTCTCCTCTCTCCCTCTCTCCTCTCTATATATATATATATATATATATATATATATATATATATATATATAATATATATATATATATTGGTATGTCTTGTTTTATGGCTGTCAATAATGCTGCTGCTAACTGGCGTCCATCTACAGAGCACAATCACTCCCATGCTGTAATTGCTTGGGCAACGACGATATGATGATTGCGGGTATGATCTTGGGGAAGTATCTGCCTATGGCTGGCCAAACAATCACAATGAGACTAAGATGTGGAGATTTGGATGACGTGGCACAGCATAATCTCATGATGTTGCCGAAACCATGCCTTCACAATGCTGCTCGTGTGGATAGGGCTGTTATCCTGGATGAGTTAAATGGATCCGGATCAGGGAAACACCATGGATCTCACTGAAGGTAGAAACAGCTCGTCCAGGATTTCCACGTAGGTATACCCGTAC
>NW_023655186.1:22500-29540 GCF_015228065.2 Penaeus monodon
ACACACACCACACAAACCCCACACACACACCCCACACACACACACACAATAAAATATATCTATATCATAAAATTATATTTTATTATATATATATATATTTTATATATATGTATTTTGTTGTGTGTGTGTGGTGTGTGTGTGGGGGTGGGGGTGTGTGTGTGTGTATGTGTGTGTGTGTGTGTGTGTGTGTGTGTGTGTTTGCGTTGGTGTGTATGTGTGTGTGTGTGGTGTGTGTGTGTGGGTGTGTGTGTGTGTGCGTGCGTGCGTGCGTGCGTGCGTGCGTGTGTGTGTGTGTGTGTCTGTGTGTGTGCGTGTGTGTGTGTGTGTGTGTGGTATGTTTTATGTTATATATATATATATATATAAAATTTTATATATAATATATAATATATATTATATATTTTATGATATGTATGTATGTGTGTGAGTGCGTGTGTATGTATATATATATGTATATATATTGACATACAAAATACACACACACACACACACATGTATATATGTAGACAAACACACATATACACACACACATACGCACAGACACACACACACACACACGCACGCACGCACGCACGCACGCACGCACACACACAACATACACACGCACACACACACACACACACACCCCAACACACACACCACACTCTCTCACTCACACACACACGCACACGCACATGCTTGTGGTGTGTGGTGTATGTTGTTATGTATAATATTATATATATATTAAAATATGATATTTTATATATAATATATATAATATATATTATTGTGTGTGTGTGTGGTGTGTGTGTGTGTGTGTGTGTGTGTGTGTGTGGTTGTGTGTGTGTGGTGTGTGTTTGTGTGGTGTGTGTGTGTGTATGTTTTGTGTTGTGTGTGGTGTGGGGTGTGTGTGTGTGAGGGGTGTTTTGGGTGTGTGTGTGTGGTGCGGGGCGTGCGTGCGTGTGTGTGTGGTGTGTCTGTGTGTGTGCGTGTGTGTGTGTGTGTGTGTGTATGTTGTTATGTATATATATATTATATATAATATATATAATATATATATATATATATATTATATATTATATAAAATATATGTATGTATGTGTGTGTGTGCGTGTGTATGTATATATATATGTATGTATATTGACATACACATACACACACACACAAAACACATGATATATGTAGACAAAACACCAATACACACACACATACGCACACACACACACAAACACACACACACACACATCCCACACACACACACACAACGAAGATAGATAGTTTAGATAGATAGATAATAGATAAATAGATAGATAGATAGACATAGATATGGATATATTTACATGGAGGCCGCGGTGGCCGAGTGGTTGGAGCTCAGTTTCAAGCTGTCGGGTTTCGGGGGTTCGAGCCCACCGACCGGCGCTTTGTTCCTTGGGCAAAGAACTTCCCCTCGTTTGCTTACCTACCTTGGGTGGGCAGCCAACCCATCGTGTCGGCCCCCAAAACCCGGAAAAAGAGAGGTTGGGCCCTCAGGGAAAGGGGATCTGGGCCCTAAAATATCTGCTAGAACCTGATAAAGGCGAAACCCCCTATAAGGATGGGGGATAAAAGCTAAAAAAAAAAAAAAGAGATAGAGAAAAAAAAAATGAAGAAGAAAAAAAAAAAAATAAGAAGAAGGAAAAAAAATATATGTGTACACACACACACACACACACACACACACACACACACACCACCACACACAACAACACACACACACACAACACACACACACACCACACACCATATATATATATATATATATATATAATAAAAAATATAAAATATAATATAATATATATTATAAATCGGGGAAGTGACAACCAATCGCCGCATGCGAGTGCGTGGTGCATCCCCGCACACACGACCCCGCACGGTATGTGGCACGCGCGCGATTAAATAATTTTTGGTAAATCAACCCCAAAACATGAATTTTTTGGGCAAGGACTTTACCCCATTGCCTATTTAGCCCCGGGGGCGTCGCCTAAGTCGGTGGTCTCAAGGCCGGATAAATAGAAAAAAATTTTTCCTAAAAAGGGAAACCGGCACTCTCCCTGGAAAGGACTGGGGGGGCCCCACCCCTACTCACTCAAGGCATCACAAAATGAAAATACAATTAATATCATGCTGGACCAGGCGGGTCAAAAATGAACTACCCTAAAAAAAAAAAAAAAAAAAAAAAAAAAAAAAAAAAAAAAAAAAAAAAAAAAAAAATATATAAAATATTATATATATATATATATATATTAATATATATATAATATATATACATATTAACATAAATATACCCCTCATATTTAACGGTAGGTTCAGTCTGAGCCCCGTGGGCACAGCTGATTCAATTTTCGTTTTTTAGTTTTGGGGCTCTGGGGATAGTGGTAGGGTCCCCAGTTCCTTTCCGAAAGTGCCGGTGTTACCTTTTTTGGTAAAATATAATTTATTATATAATATATTAATATAATATATATATATATAATATATATATTTTATATATTTTTTTATTATATGCACCATTTTACGTAAGTTGTCCGGGGGTCTATTCAGAGAGTATTTTAGTAGGTACGTGCGACAGTTTTCGCGAAATTTCGGGTGGGGGGGCCCATTCATTATTCGTTTTTTTCTCTGAAAGTATACGCAGTGTAGAAATTTCAGACTGATTCACTGCCCAACTTTGAAACACGGCCAATTGCATGGGAGATTTAATTTTGACATTTTACATTTTGGGGAAGTCATGCAATGAAAATGGCGAAGATTCCGCATTTTTTGGAAAAACAAACTATGACGATATTATACAGCAGGGAAACTCACGTGGCGGGGGCAGGTAATTATGAAGGAGGGATCTTTTGGGATGGGAAAATCAGAAACAGTTCAACAGAGTAAACAGTGACCACTTTGCAAAAGTAACGAGAACCTTTTGTAATACCAGTCACCAAAAAAAAAAAGGGGCCAAAAAATTTTATCCCCCCTCCTTTTGGGATCACTTTTTAAAACACGTTTTGCGGTACAATGTTACCAGAACAAGGGTAAATTTTCCTGGCATGACAACAGTTCAGTTACTACAACACTTGGTCGTAAAAAGAAAACCTTCAAAAACGCAACTCAAAACGCTGAAAAAACCTAAGGGGGTGGGGCCCCCACTTATTAAGGGGAAAAAAAGCGATTTTCAGGGCTTTATGATATCTCAAGCGGTAATCCCCGTCCAACCTTATTAAAATTTCTTTAAGCAAAAAAAACCTACGGGAATTTAAAAATCATTTAAAAATAAACATTTTTGAACATTTCCTACAAAGCTTTAACAAAAACACCTCAAGTCGGAGGTCGGGAAAAAAATTTAAACAATTTCGGGCAAACCAACTAACCCCGCAGTTCCATGCCCTCTTGCACAAGCAGATATGCTCCTTAGCAGGGGGCTGGAGCGTCCAAACTGAGCTCATTCCCCACAAATATTCAGGATCCCCTTTAGTAAATCTAAAATTGCACGAAAATTTGCCATTGAGATTGGATGTTCTGATACGACCCTCAGATTTTGCTGGATCACGATGGGAACTAAACAATCACGTCAAGGAAAAAAGCGTCCCCCCCAGGTGAGGATGGAATTCCCTATAGTGTCCCCCCCTTTATAGCTCGGGTCCCGGAAACCCCCTTTGCCCCTATACGGGTTAATTGTCACAAGGTATTCTGCCGGCTCCGGACACGCAGTCTAATATCCCTATACCGAAATAAACACGATAAAACCGACCTTTTTCTTTAAACCTCATGTGTATGCAAAGTTCTAAAAAGGAAATTTTTGAACGACCGGTACGGGTTAAAAGGAAAATTTCTCACAGACTGTAGGGATTTCGGGGGGGGGGGACGTAGCACACAACTTTGTTTTGCGAGACTTTTCACACTCTAACCCAGGAAGCACACTGTTTTTTTTTGACCAAAAGTCAGTTTTTGACATTGCAAACGGAAGTTTCCTGAAAAAATTAGAAAACTTTGGCATCCGGGGTAAAATTTGAACGGGATTAGAATGATCTCTCGAACGATCTGAAAGTGCCCCTTTTCGGGGGAGTGAAATTTTCCACTTCACGTCTTTTGAACTTGGGACGCCACGGGGAGGATTCTCCCCTATCTTTCAATGCCCCTCGCCAACGGGGGCAGAATCCCACGGGGGTGGTGAATCCTTTATATGCAGCTATGACATATGCGTAGAGCTCATCAAAATGAGGATGCAAAAAATTCCGCAGAATCACAGCAAAGGACATAGTGGGGTTTTTGTCATTTCCCGAAAAAAACAATGGCTCAAAAACCCATGTACATACCCCCCCACTTTTCGCATGGTGCCCAGGAGTTGACATATGCCACAGTATAAATTTTTGGGGGTGAAGTAAATATGAGACCGGGTCCTCTCTCTAAAAAAAGACTCTGGGGAGATTAAAACCCTTTTAAAAGTTTTGTCGGAAGAGAACTGGCTCAATGTTAACTCGTGACTGTTTACTTGGGTTTTTTAAGGTCGTTTTTAACTACCCTGATCCTTGTTGCAGTGTAAGGAATCAGAAATAGGTATTTGGAGGTATGCAAAATGAAACTTTTAGGATTATCCCGGCGCCCCCCGGGAAAAAGGGTAGTAAACATAGACAGAATTAAACTTTCCTCCATTTTTGATAGAATTATTTTTTTCCCCATTTTGGGGCAAAACTCTGAGGGGAACCTCGATCTCTCAGATTCCAAAAAAAACTGAACATAAAACACGCAAGTAGACGTGACAAAACACACACACGCCGCCCTCGATACACAAAATCCCATGAAATTATAAAACCAATGTTCCCAAATTTGTAAAAAACCAAAAGGGCGCCCTTCCCCATGGAAAATTCAAAATTGATCGTGCACCCCTTTAAAGTCTACCCCAAAAAACGGGTGCATCCCGGTTTGAAAACAAAATTGCGCTAGCAACGGAACGGAACACACAGATCTATGGGGGATGTGCAATGAGTGTTTTCCCCGCGGACCGTAAAATCTGGATACAAAGTGGTTGTGCTTTTCCTGTAAAAAAATGGGGTTATACAACATCAATTAAAATGAAATACAAAAATGGGCCAGCATAACAAAAAGGAGCTGGGAGGTATACTCCCCCAAAGGAATTCTTAATTCAGGGGCCGGGGAGTTTTCTGTGACTTCAAAGTGCTCTTCGGACCTAAATTTTTTCAAACGGTGGGATGAAGAAATTGGGGAGTTTCATTTAACGAATACCCATGCAAAAGGCGTAATTCAAAATTCATTTGTATGGAACCTTCTGTTGGCCGCAAGCACGCCCCGTGACAATTGGCGAAAAAAGCCCGCGCAAAGGTATTTTTTGAAATAACTTTGGGGTCCCTTGTAGGTTGCAATATTTAAAGTTCTCATAAAAGGAAAAACTATAATTGATAACACCAAGGGGCCCGAAAACTGACCATAAGGGACTCGATCAGTATAGGGATGGGAAGCCCCTATGGTGGCCCGAAGTCAAAACCGACATTGTGACGTGTTATTGCCAAATACGTTAGGTTACAGAGTATGGAACTGCACGGGCAAGAAGTGCAATGAATCTGATGTAGACTGTGTAACAAGAAAAAAAACGAACCTTTAGCACTATATCTCGGATGTCATGTGATACAGCCTTTCAGACCACCAACAGAGGTATAAAAAACTATGGGGAAAATTTCTTTTATCTGATACATTGGAAAAAATACTCGTACTTACCCCAAATTTATATGTGATAACTCCCCTATGCAATAACGTGTTATTCAAACACAGTGGGAAAGCATATGTATAATAATTTTTTTAGAGTTATTTATATTTATTTTTCCTTTTAAAAATAAGTATTACAGATACGTACAATTCAAAAAATGTAAAAAAGTAATAGATTGCCCCGCCGAGCAGATAGCCGGTGGTAAATAAACTTATTAACTTAACTTCAAACCCTTCCTTTTGGGGGTTTTCCCCTGGATGGAGAAAAACACCCGGGGTTCTGGAGAAAAGAGCCCCGGGCCAAAAAAAGGCCGAAAAATCGCTTGCTGAGGGAGAAAAGCCAAAGGGTGATGCCAAAGGGAGCCAAACCCAAGTTGCAAAATCAAAAGTTAGTTTTTGTCGTGTTTATCTTCTGGACGGTTTCCCAAGTGGGCATGGACAAGTATGAGGGGAAAATTAGGTACACACATACACACGAGCAACCCATATACACACACACAACAAACACCCACCACACCCCCACAACACCCCACACCCCCCCAACACCCCAAAACACACACACCACACACACACACCAACACACACACACACACACATATATACAAATATTAATATATATATATATATATATATATATAAATATTATTATATTTTAAAATTATATATTATATATTGTTGTGTGTGGGTGGTGTTTGGGGGGTGTGTGTGTGTGTGTGTGTTGTGTTATATATTTATATATATATATATTATATATATTATATATATATATTAATAATTAATTGGGTTTGGGGTGTGTGTGGGGTGTGTGGTTTTGGTGTGTGTGTGGTGTGTGTGTGTGTGGTACATATTATATAATGTATTGGTTCAATTTCAAAAATGTATACATAAAATAGGGGTTTGCATGTTAACCAAGTATATATGGTTTAAAAAAAATATTAATATATTTATTAATAAATATATAGATCTATATATAAAATATTATATATAAAAACTATATTTATAAAATAAAAATTTTAAGTATATATTTATATATATTTAAACAAATTATTTTAAAATTTAATATATATATTATATATATATTAAAAAATTTATATTATATATAATATATTTTATTTGTTACATTTTTTTTTTTGGGTTAATCAAAAAGATATATTTTAAGGTTTAAATGGGACACGGTTTCTTTTTTTAACCAGCACTTTTTTTTATTATTTTTTATTTTTTTTTTTAGAAAATTTTTCCCCAGTTCTCTGAAACCCCTTGACGTCGAAAGGGGGGATATTAGCTAGACGTCAACAAACAAGCTCTACTTTTTCCTC
>NW_023655187.1:0-4303 GCF_015228065.2 Penaeus monodon
ATATTTTAAAATAAATAAAAATTATTTTTTGATATATAAATTGTTTAATATAATATATCTACATTATCTTTTTAATTTTTGTATTTTATTATATATAATTAATTATAATTTTATTTAGAGAGAGAGAGGAGAGAGAGAGGAGAGAGAGAGTAGAGAAAGAGAGAGAGAGAAGAGAGAGAGGAGAAAATATATAAAATTGTATTATGTATAATAAAACAAATAAAAAAAATTTAAAAAACCCCACCAAAACCCCAAAAATTTTATATAGATTTATATATCTGTCTCTCTATCATCTTCATCTATATATATATGAAAGTTAAAACAAATAATGAGTAGATTAAAAATAAAAATGCAATTAAAACTACATAATCTACACCAACACAATACAACACACCCGAAAAGCAACAAACAATATATAATTTTTTTAAATTTAAAATTAAAATATATAATAATAACCAGAATATAAAAAAATATATAAAAAAATAATATAAATTATTTTTAAAATTTAATTTTAACTTATAAATATATTTACATAAAATTTATTATTTTAAAATTTTATAATAAAATATATATATAAATAAATGCAACTATTATACAAATATAATATATTATTTTAATTTATAATATAATTAATATATATAATTTAAAATAAAATTTATATATATATATACACACCACACCACACAACACACACACATATATATTATACATAATTTATATATATATATAATATAATATATAATTATATTAATTACTATAATATATATAATAATATATTATATTTAATATTAATTATTATTTTTTATTTTTCAAAAAAATTTTAAATTTATACATATAATTTATATAAAAATATAATACATAATATATCAATAATATATTTATATTATATAAAATATTATATATAATTATAATATATATGGCAATATATATATTTTATATAGTATGTTTTGTTGTGGGTGGGGTTTTTGTTGTGTGTGTCTGGTGGGGTGTTTTTTTTGTGTGTAGGCTTTGCAAAATGGGGTTTTAACCCTATGTTTTCAAAATATAATATTTTATATATATATATTTTATTTATATATATATATATCATACTGATATAAATGTTATATATATATAATGTTTCATATACATATAATAATATATACATATTATAAAAAATTTTTTGTATATATGTATATATTTTTATAAATATGTTATAAATATATATACTTATACTTGTTATAAGTATATATATATTATTTTTTATAATATATATATATATATATAATTATATATATATTATTATTATAAGAGAGAGAGAGAAGAGAGAGAGAGGAGAAAATTAAATATATTGTATGTATGTATAAAATAATAACAAAAAAATAATTAACACCACAACACACACACCATATCTAATAGATCTATATCCCGTCTATCTATCTATCTATCTATATATATATTTTATTTTATTTAAATTCATATATATATATATATATATATTAAATTTTATATTTATTATAAATAATGTATGATGTATACTTATATATAAATTTTTTTGCATATTTAATACATACTACTGCATACACACAACACAAAACCACCACACCACACGAAAAAGCAACATCCAATAATTTTATATATAATATATTTTATATATATAATATAAATTTTTTATAAAAATAAAAAATTATATATATACACGGGATAATATTAATATTATATATATATTTAATAATATTTATAAAATTTAATATATAATATTTTAATAATTTTTATATAATTTATAATAAGTATATACACCAGGGTATATTATATTAAAATATAAATATAAATATATATAATATATATATTTATATATATTACAATAATATTTTAAAAATTTTTAATATTTTAATATTTAATTACAAATTTTTAAAATTTTAAAAATATAAATATAATTTAATAATATAAAAAATTTTTCAAAAAATATAATTTAAAAAATTTTATTAAAAATTTTAAAATAAATATTTTATAATTAAAATAAAATAAATACATCTATCATCATCTAATATAAATATAATAAAAATATTATATATAAAAATAAATACAAATAAACCCCCCCAACACACACAAAACTAAATAAAAAAATAAATATATATAATATAATTTTAAAATTAAAATACATTTATATATATATATAATATATATAAAATAAAATAATATAATATTTATTTTTCAATATATAATATATATATATATATAAATATACAATTTATTATATATATTAATATCCATTCTTATTTTATATTATATATATATATTATTATATCATTATATATTATATTATATTATTGTAGGGGTTTTGGGGTGCGTGTGTTGGTGGTGTGTGTCTGTGTGTGGTGATTGTTTTTTTGTGTGGCTTGGCAATATGGTTTGTAAACCCTAGTTTAAATTATTATTATATATTATATTTATATAAAATATATATATATATATATTAAAAATATATATTGTTTAGGTTGTGTGTGTTTTGTGTGTATATATAATATATTATATATTTTATATTATATATTAAAAATTATCATATATTATGTTTATATAGTTAATTCATAATTTAAAATATATATATATATATATATATATTATATATATAATGTATGTATGTATGCTAAAATATATATATAAATTTGTATTTTGTATACTATAATTTAAAATATAAAATTGTATATATATGTATATTATTAAAATTTTTATAATATATATATATATATATATATATATTTTAAAAAAGAGGAGGGGAGAGGAGAGAGAGAGGAGGAGAGAGAGAGAGAGAAGAGAGGGGGAAAGACGGCAGAGAAGAGAGAGAGAAGAGGTGAAAAGAAGGCAGAGAGAGAGGAGAGAAAGAGAGAGAAATATATAAAAAAATTTTGTTTGTATGTATATATAAATAAATAAAGAATAATAAAGAATATTATTATAATTATATTTTAATATTATAATAATAATATATATTAAAATATAAATATACAAAAACACACACTCATATACCACACCGAAAAAAAGACACACATTATAACAAATTTATATAAAATATATATAATTATATATTATTATATATAATATATATAATTATATTTAAAATTATTATTAATGTATTATAATTTTAATCAATTATATATATATAAATATATTATATATATATTAATTTTTATATATTAAATATATATATATATAATAATTTATTATAAATATATATGTGTGTGGTGTGTTGTGTGGTTGTGTGTGTGTGTTTTGTTTTTGGTGTGTTCGTATGTGGTTTGTGTGTGTGTGTATTTTATATATATTTTAAATAATATATAATAATATAATATTAATTTTATATATATGTGTGGTGTGGGGTGTGTTTTATATATATTTTATTTTACACACACACGCACCACACCACACACATATATATATATATTATATATATAATATTATATATATTTTATTAATATATATATTAAAACACACCACAACACACCACAACAACCCCAATATACATATATATAATATATATATTATATTAAAATATATATATTATTTTTACATATATATATATATATATATATTATATAATATATAATATTTTATAAAGGGAATGTATTTTCATTTATATATAGCATCATATATATATTTAATTATATATAATATATATATATATACTATAATTAATATATGTTATTATATTACTTTTATATAATAAAAATATATTATTATATATTATATATATATTAAAGTATAAATTTTTATGTTTTTAATTACCATAATCTCATCATTTTCACTTTCACCCCCACATCACACCATCTAATATCACTCACCCATTATCATCATCACCCTAACACTACGCTCATTCATGGCATCACCATAAACATATCATTGCACTTACACACCTCATCACACCACTAATCTCACTATCACTCTATTTATACATCAATCACCAGATCATACATTGTCGCCTACACCTATCATCATCACCACATAATATACTATCACTCTATTTATCACACCATAATCATCATCATCCACCTTTTTCATTTCACACCATCCATCACCATTTCCCTTTCTAGCATCTCATCACCATTTCTATGAAAACATTTCCAAAAAAAGGGGTATAAAAACTCTGCTCAAAAATTGAAATAATTGGGGGAGATCTTTTGGTCTCGACACGCGTGCTTCTCGGCGCCACCTGTCCCCCCGGGGGCGCCCGGCCGGAAATGGGGGCCCCTCGGGCCCCCCCCCCCTTTTTTTTTTTTTTTTTTTTTTTTCCCCCCCCCCCCCCCCCCCCCCCCCCCCCCCCCAACCC
>NW_023655188.1:0-4303 GCF_015228065.2 Penaeus monodon
TTATATTATTTATTATTATTATTATTATCATCATCACATTCATTTTTTAATATTTTTTTATTGCCATATTATTTTATTATCATTCCTTTAATTTTGAGTTATTTCGTTATTAAAAAGGGGGGGAAAAAATGGTAGATAGACGATAGAAAATACAAGAGAAGAAAGAGAACGAGAGAAAACTCCTTCTTTCCCTCTTTCTTTGCAACAGAACAACCTAAAAATTACCCCCAATTTTAAACGTCGAGAAAAGCAAGATTGGGGTTTTGCATCTATAACGACGGGTGCTACGGCGTGTCCCTCCCGCCCCAAAGTAAATGTTGTCGGTGTTAAAGTGTCGTTTAAACTCTGTGTAACCTGCTCACCCCTGTTGTGTGTGTGGGTGTGTGGTGTGTGTGTGTGGTGTGCGTGCGTGCGTGTGTGTGGTGTATTGTGTGTTATGTGTGTTGTGTTGTTTGTGTGGTGTTGTGTGTGGTGGTGTTTTGGTGTTTGTTTGTGTGTTTTTTTGTGGTGTGTGTGTGTGGTTGTTTTTGGGTGTGTGTCGGGAGAGATGGTTTGGATTGTTTGTATGAAATAGTGGGGGTTTTGGTGGGTTTTTGGTTTTTTAACATATATAAAAAGGCCATACACGTATTCTTTTTACACACACACCACACACACACGCACAACACATATGTACACACACACACACACCACCCTTTGTAACACACACACACCACACGCACACACACAAGTACCACACACACACACACACAACACACACACAACAAAAGGTTTTTTCGGGAAATTTTAATTTTTTTCGAAAGTTTCCCGGGTTTTTAACCCCCTTTCCCGGACTAACGAGGTCCGTTAAAACCCAACAGACCCCCCGCCCGACTAATTATCCTGATTGTGAGCACGGAATTTTTAAAACTTGTGAAGAGTAGTTTTGCCGGTTTGAAGAGGTCCCGGGATTATATTAGAGAAAAAAATGAAAATAAGAGAAAAAAAATGTTGCTTTTGTTTTAAAATTTTTGATAATTATCCCTATGACGTCCTGTAAAAGGGGGGAAAAAGACGTTAAAAGATGTCCTTAACATATGTCCTTTTTTTAAACTACACTATATATTTTTTTCTGTGCATTTTAAATTTTATTATTTCTTTTTTTCACATATCTATTTTTAGCTTTTTTTTTGGAATTTTTCTTTTCGTGTGTGTTTTGTTATTTTGCTAGCTTCTTCTTCCTCTCCATCTTCTTTTTCTTCTTCTCATTTTTTCCCGTCTTTCTTTTTTTTTTCTCCATTTTTTTAAACCCTTCCAAACCCTTCCTTTTTTTTGGTTTTCATCTTCTTCTTCTTCTTCCTAATTCCTTTTTTTTCTTCTTTTTTTTCGTCGTTATCTTATTTTCTCTTTTCCCTCCCCGTCTTCGCTGGACGATTTTTTCCCCTCATTTCCAATTCATTTTTTTTATTCCATTTTTTTCTCTCTTTTTTTTTCCCTTTTCATTCTCAAAATACAAAAATTTTAAGACTCTCAAAACGTCGTCTGCGTTTTCACTCCATTTTCATTGATTTTTTTTTTTTTCTTCCGTATCCCTTTTTTAGTCTTCTTTTTTTCTTTCTTGTCGCGCGCCTTCGCCCCGATCGTAAAAATCCAAAAAATCTTCCTTTTCCCTTTTCCCTTTTTGCCTTCCCTCTTTTCCCTCTCCCCCCCCTTAAACAAACACCCCCACCCTCCTCACCACCCATCCCCTTCCCCTTCCCTATCCCTCTCTTTGCCCCCCATCCCCTCTCTTTGCCCCCCCCCCTTCCCCCCCCCTCCCACCCTTCCCCCTTCCCCCCCCCTTGCTCCCCCTCCCGCACCCTTCCTCCCTCCTCCCCCCTCTCCCCCTCCAAGGGGATTAGAGCCGTGGAAAATTAGACTTTAAAAACCAGCATTAATCCCCGGTATGTTTTTTCGCTTTGGGCCCCCAAGATCCGGGGGCACCAATTAAAATACCTGGTGTCTCCTTTTTCTTCCCCTCCCCTCCCCCCCCCCTCTCCCCCTCTTCACTCCCCCCTCCTGCCCCTCCCAAAGGGTTCCCCCCCCTCCTCCTTTCTTCATCCCTTCTTTTCCCTCTTTTTCTCCCCTCTCTTCTTTTCCTCCTCTTCTGATTTTTTTCTCGTTTTTTTTGTCGATTTTTTTCCCCTTTTTCTTCTTTTCTTCCCCTCCACTTCTTTTTTATTTTTTTTTTTTTTTCCTACATCTTTTTCCCTTCACCGTCAATTCCCCCCTCCTCCGTCTTTTTTTTCACTTTTTCTCTTCTTTTTTTTTTTTCTTTTTTTTTCCTCCTCCCCCTCTTCTTCTTCTTTTCTATTCCTTCCCCCCCCCCCTCTCTCTCTTTCCTCTCAACTCCTCTCTCCTCCTCTCTCTCTATAATTATATAATTATATAATTTAATGTAATATATATTTTATTATATTTTAAAATATATATATGATGTATGTATGTATTCTCTCTCTCTCTCTCCTCTTTCTCTCTCTCTCTCTCTCTCTTTATATAATATAAAAATATATTATATATTTATATAAATACCACACAACACACAACCTAGCCATTGGGTGGGCAAGCCCCCAAAATCATTTTCCCCTCCTAAGCCCAGGTAAAAAAATTAGCGACAGAAGGGCATCCAGCCAAAAAAAAAAATCTACCAAAACCCCGATGAAAAGCGACCCAATGCAAGAATGGGGGGAAAGATCGCAAAAAAGAAGAGGAAGAGAGAGAGAGAGAGAGAGATGAGAAGGAGGAGAAGAGAGAGAGAAAAAAAAAAGAAAGGAAAAAAAAAAAAAAAATATATATACAAATTGTGAATATAGATATTTGTTGGTGTTTTATGAATGTAAAATTTAAATTTAGGTAAAAATTATTCCCCAAAAAGATAAGCAACAAATAGCAAAATCTTTTGAAAAAATTTTTTTTTTACAAAAAGACATAAAACAAAATTAATTTGTAAAAAAGCTTTTTTGGTTTTTTCGTTTCTATTTTCAACTGATTTAAAGACCAAAATTTGTTGCTGATTCTTTTATATAATATATTATATATTATATATATATTAAAATTTATTATATTTTTATATATATATTAAATCATATATGTAAAAGTATTATGTGCTATTGTATATACTATGTCCAAAAGTATATATATTACATATATATATAATTAAAAAATAATTTTTATAATATAATGCTACACCCCCCACACACACACCACACACACATACCACACACACACAACACACACACACCACCACACACACCACACACACACACACACACCCACACACACAACACCACACACACCAACCACACACACACCACACACCCACACACACACACACACACAAGACCCCGCGGGGTCCGGGGTTTTAAGCACTGGACTCCTCCTCGGGGTCCAGTTTTCAATTCCCCGCCGCAGAAAAAATCCCTGGTTTTGGGATGCGGGCTCGAGCCGATCTCGGGGAAAAAAAACGACATATCCCCTTGAGAAGCAAACGCAGGTGTCGTAGGAAGTCACCGCCGGGGCCAAAACCGTGGTTATGAGGGAGGGCACCATCAGGCAAGGGTGACACTGCTTTTTAACCTCTAGAAAATTGGGGGCCCCCCGCTGTGGAATGTTTTTTTGGGAAAAAATTATAAAAATATATATTAATATATATTATTTTATTTTTTTTTAAAAAAATTATAAATAGGTTTAAAAATTATTACTAATTATAATTTCACCCCTTTGGGGATTTTTAAAAGGGTTTTAAAAACGGGATTTACGAAAGCGGACCCAAGGCAATTTGGGTTTTTCCCCAATGGGGTTTAACTCCCCAAACGGGCATTTTTTTCCGGGGGAAAAAAAACGAGGACGGGGTTTTCAAAAAAAAATGGGGGTTTTTTTTTTTTTGGGTTTTTTTTTTTTTGGGGGGGGGGGGTTTTTTTTTGGGGGGGGGGGTTTTTTTTGGGGGTTTTTTTGTTGTTGGGGGGGTTTGTTTTTTTTTTTTTTCTTTTAAAAATTTAAAATTAAAATTTTTTTTTTTAAAATTATTATTTTCACATTAAATTTATTTACTTTTTTAATTTTTTAATTTAATTTTAATATTTAAATTTTAAAATATTATATTAAAAACTCACGAAAAAGGGCACTAAAAGATTAAGTAAAAAAAAAAAAAGCAAATTTAAATTAAATTTTCCTTTTTCTTTTTTAAAAAAAATTTTCTTTTGCTTTTTATTACCATTTTGGTTTATTTACATTAATTTAAATTTTAAATTATAAAAAAATTAATATTTTTTTTTTAATTTTTTTT
>NW_023655189.1:0-4302 GCF_015228065.2 Penaeus monodon
AACCCCAAAAAAAAAAACAAAAAACCTTATATATAATAATAATATAATATATATAAAAATATATAATTACTTTTTTTATATTATATTATGTATAAAATATATTTTATATAATTAATATATTTTAAAATATATAATATAAATATATATTTATATATATATATAATATATATAAAATAGTAATTTTAAAATAAATTTTATATATATATAATATATATATATTAATATATATTTCATATACACACGCACACACACACACACACACACACACACACACACACACATGATATATATTATATATATATTATATATTATATATATATATATATATTATTATTCATTATATATATATGTATATTATATACACATACATACATATATACATATATATACATATATATATACTACATACAACTAATATATATATATATATATATATATATATAATATTATATATATATATAGATATATATATATATATATATATATTATATATATATATATATAATTATATTTTAATATAATAATATAATGTATGTATTATGTATATAATATGTATTATTGTATATATTATGTATGTGTATATATATAATATATATATGAATATATATATATATATTAATAATATAAATATATATAATATATATATTCATGTGTGGGTTGTGTGTGGGGTGTGTGGTGTGTGTGTGCGTGTGTTTTAATTTATATTATTAAATTTTAATTTATATTATATATTTTATAATATATTTTTATTATTATATAAAATTAAAATTTTATTAAATTTTTTATATATATATATTATATATATACAAAATTATATATAATATATATTACATATTTATATATTAATGTTATTATATATATATATTATTATAATTATTTTAAGGGTTTTGTGTGTGTGTGGTTGTTTTGTGTGTGTGTGTGTGGGGTTGGTTGTGTGTGTGTGTGTTTGTGTGGTGAAAAACATACATATAAAAATATTAAACATATATATTTTACTATATAAAAATATTAGATAGATAATAGATAGATAGATAGGTAGAAAGATATCGATTTCTTTAGAGCTCTGTCCTAAGACAGGCTAAACCTTTCATGTGTTCAGCCGCCCAAAAACCCAATGAAAATGACGACCCGAGGGGTTTCCCGTTGCCTTCCCTAGTAACAGTATGTCAACTGGTAAAGGGTTTCGGTTCCTCGTCTCGTAGACGACAAAACCCTGCCAGTGAACTAGTGGGGCTTCTGCTCAACATCCTGATTTCCACTAAGCCATAAACATTATTTCTTGAAGCCCCATCTGCCCCCTTTGCTCCCTTTCACGTTTTTCAGGGGGTGACACGTTTTTTAAAGGACCATGAATGGGACAATTGAATATCTCTTCTTCCATTAGCTTCTAAATCACCCTTGGGCAAGGTGTAGTCCAGTTGTCTCCCCTGCAAGGGTTACAGCTCAAATTAAAACCAAATGAACATTATCAAAAAAACATCAGTTCATATGCAGTGGCCTTGAAAATGTTACCATGTGACAGGATTAGAAATACTTCATATTTACTTCCGCACAATTCTAAGAGTTTTAGTTAGGCAAGATTCTTGCCTAACTTATTATATATTTATATATATTACGTATATTAAAATTTTATATATATATATATATTTGTGGTGTGTGTGTGTGTGTGTGTGTGTGTGTGTGTGTGTGTGTGTGTGTGTTGTGTTGGTATATTAGGATATGATATGATATATACATAAAATATATATATATATATAATATATATATATATATATATAAATATATATATATATTTTATAATATATGTATATATATGTATATTATATAGGGTGATTATGATAATATATAAAATAAATACCTTCATACATAATATATATATTATATATATTATATCTTAATATTTATAATATATATAGATATATATATATATATATAATATATTATAGATTTTATATATATATATATATTATATGTATATATTTTATTAGATATATATATATATATATATATATTTATATATTATATTATATATATTTGTGTGTGTGTGTTTTTGTGTGTGGGGGTGTGTGGGGTGTGTGTGGGGTTTTGTGTGTGTATACACACATCATGTGTGGTGTGTGGGTGTGTGTTACATACCATATATAATTATAATATAAAATATTATATATATATATAGTATATATTATATATATATATATTGTATGTATATATGTATTATATATATTATATATTATAATATATATATATATAATATATATATGTATGGGATTTTATGTTATATATATATGTATATATATATATACATAGATATAGATACAGATATATATATATGTAATATGTATATATATATATATATATATATGATGTATGTGTGTGTGTGTGTGTGTGGGGTGTGTGGTGTGTGTGTGTGTGTGTGTGTGTGTGTGTGTGTGTGTGTGTGTGTAAACATACATATATAAATATATAAACATATATATTTACATATATATGAAATATATAGATAGACTAATAGATAGATAGATAGGTAGAAAGATATCGATTTCTTTAGAGCTCTGTCCTAAGACAGGCTGACCTTCATGTGTTCACGCCGCCCACCCAATGAAAATGACGACCCGAGTGGTTTCCCGTTGCCTTCCCTAGTAACAGCTAGGTCAACTGGTCAACTGGTCAGGTTCATCGCCCTCGTAGACGACGAACCTGACCAGTGAAACTAGTGAGGACTTCTGCTCAACATCCTGATATTCCACCATAGCCATAAACATTATTTGCTTGAAGCCCCATCTGCCACCTGCATCCACGTTTCACGTTTCACGGGTGACACGTTTCTTAAGGACCATGAATGGGACAATTGAATATCTCTTCTTCCATTAGCTTCTAAATCACCCTTGGGCAAGGTGTAGTACCAGTTGTCTCCCCTGCAAGGGTACAGCTCAAATTAAAACCAAATGAACATTATCAAGAACATCAGTTCATATGCAGTGGCCTTGAAAATGTTACCATGTGACAGGATTAGAAATACTTCATATTTACTTCCGCACAATTCTAAGAGTTTTAGTTAGGCAAGATTCTTGACCTCCTTTTGTATCTGCAAAGCTGACAGAGCCAGCCAGAAGAAGTAAGGTATAAACAGGACGAGTAGACTAGACTCTCCTGGTTGCAGAATGCCTTCCGATCTTGTTGTATGGATTGCCGTGCGAGAGCCGTTATCGAGATTCAGGTTGAGGAGCTGGTTCGAGGAGCTACTCTACTCCGGGGCAGTGAAACTCCGTTTGCTGGTTGGTTACCAAGTCAAGTTCCCCATACTTATGTATCCCCAAGATTAGTGTGTGTGTGTGTGTGTGTGTATGTGTGTGTGTGTGTGTGTGTGTGTGTGTGTGTGTGTGTGTGTCTGTGTATGTGTGTGTGTTTGTATGTGTGCACATGTTACCTGTGTATTTGTCTGTCGGTGCTGCCGTGCGAGACTCCGCCAGTTGCGTCATCGCTATCAGGAAGAAGCGCCGACGGGGGGCGAAGCTCATCACGGGGTGGGGTGGGGGGAGAAACAACAAACACCTCTATTTGCTTACTCACTTATTCAGTAATTAATCTACACTGAAGTTCTTTCCCTCTATGTATCTATCTCTTTCTCCTTCGCCTCCGGTCCCGCACAAAGGAGACATAAAATAAACAAAACAAAAAAGCACACTTATTCAGGCGCGCTTACGTAAATACACACTTGTGTGCATTGTCAGTGTGTGTGTGTGTGTGTGTGTGTGTGTGTGTGTGTGCGTGTGTGTGTGTCGCATATGTGTGAGTATGTGTGTGTGTGTGTGTGTGTGTGTGTGTGTGTGTGTGTGATGTGTGTGTGTGTGTGTGTGTGTGTGTGTGTGTGTGTGTGTGTGTGTGTGCGTGCGTGCGTGCGTTCGTGCGTGCGTGTGTGTGTGTGTTTATATATATATACATATATATATATATATATATATATATATATATATATATATATATAATATGATCTGCTTTGATTTGAATTAATCACACGCATATCTAAACAAGCCAGCAAGCACTTCCTGCTGCACGCACTTGGCCCGCTTGATTAAATACCATCCTGGCTGTAAACCTCAAAGGCTCATCTACCCTCTTACGTTCGCCTAAAGACTTACAGACGCACATGAAACCTCTCGCAAAGACAAAGAAGCGAGAGAGATTTTCCAGAGAACGAAACATTTATTTTCCTCCTCTAAAGCGGAAAGTGTAACAGCCTCTAAAAGAACTACAGAATCATATTGTTTCAAGCAATCTCAAACTTGAGGAAACAAAGAAAAA
>NW_023655191.1:0-4302 GCF_015228065.2 Penaeus monodon
TTATTATTGTTTATTACTATTTTATTTTTGTGGTTATTAATTTTTGCAAAAATATAATATAACTCCAGTAATTGAATAATAATGATAACAATTGCAAAATGATGATAAAAATTTAAAAATGAGATAAAGATGATGATAAAGATGATAATGATTAAATGATGATGATAACGTAATAATGATGATAATATATAAAGATGATGATAAAAAAAGGAAATTTTGGGCCATAATAATATAAAAAAGGATAAGAAAAACATTTCCCCCAAAATCGAAAAAACGGGAAAATTTTAGCGAAATATGCCCTTTTTAGAGTTACTCCAAAAAGACGTTTTTTTTGATTTCTTGATGTTTTGGAATTATTTGGGAATAATGTAATAATTACCCGAATTTTATTTAAACATAACAATAAGATGATAAAAGTGAGAATAAGAGATTTTTGATAACATTTTAAATATTTAAAATTTTATTATTATTTTTATTTTTATTATTATTATTTTTTATTATTATTATTATTATTTTATTATTATTATTATTTTATTATTATCATTTTATTATTAATTTTCTGATTATTAGTTATTGCCAAAAAATCTATTAATCTGTAATAAAACAATAATAATAATAAGTATAAGATAATAATAAAATGTAGTGGTTTTTAAAATTGTTATTAGTATTATTATTTTATTTTACATATTATTATTTTTATGGTAGTATAATTTCAAAAAAAAATTATCATAACAGTAATAACAACAGAATAACGATACTAATTGAGATAATATATAAATACTTATTATAAAATCGTATGATTGTTTTATTATTGTTATTACTATTATTATTGTGTGGTTATTAGTATTTTTGCCAAAAATATATACTATAACTCCAATAATTGAATAATAATATAACAATTGCCAATAATGATGATAATAATTGCAATAATGAGATAATGATGATGTATGATGATAATGATGATAATGATGATGATAACGATAATAATGAGATAATCATGAATAAGATGATGATAATAACAGGAATTGTGTCCATATATAATATAAAAAGGTATAAAGAAAAAACATTCCCAAAAGTCGAAAAAGCGGCAAAATCTAGCGAAAAATATAGCCTTTTGAGGAGTCATACTCAAATAACGTTTTTTCAATTCTTTGGTGATTCGGCAATTATTAGGGTAATAATGATAATATTACCAGAATTGTATTAATCATAACAATAATGATGATAAAGTGAGAATAAAGAGAATTTTGATAACATTTGATATTATTAAAAATTATTATTATTATTATTATTATTATTATTATTATTATTATTATTATTATTATTTTATTATTATTATATTATTATTATCTTATTACTATTATCTTAATTATTAGTTCATTGCAAAAACTCTATTATATCTGTAATAATAACAATAATAATAATAAGTCTAAAGTATAATAATAATAATGCGAGTGGTTATAATATTGTTATTAGTATTATTATTGTTATTATTCTCATTAGTATATTGTACTGGTAGATAATTGCAAAAATAATTATTATAACAGTAATAACAACAGTAATAAACGATTACTAATTGAGAGAATGATATTAATAATTATTATAAAATCGTTATTATTGTGATGATTATTGTTATTACTATTATTATTGTTGGGGATTAGTATTTTTGCAAAAATATATACTATAAACTCCAATAATTGCACTTATAATAATGATAACAATTGCAATAATGATGATAATAATTGCAATAATGATGATAATGAGATGATAATGATGAATAATGATGATAAGGATGATGATAACGATAATAATGATGATTAATCTGAATAAGATGATGATAATAACAGGAATTGTGTCCATATATAATATCAAAAAAGGTATAAAGAAAAAACATTCCCAAAAGTCGAAAAAGCGGCAAAATAGCGAAAATAGCTTTGAGAGATAGTCCAAAATGACGTTTTTTCGATTTCTTTGGTGATTTCGGGCAATATAGGGTAATAATGATTAATAATTACTAGATTGTATAAATCATAACAATAATGATGATAAAAGGAGATAAAGAGAATTTTGATAACATTGAATATATTTAAAATTATATTATTATTATTTATTATTATATTTATTAGTATTATTATTATTATATTTATTATTATATTATTATTATTATTATTACTATTATCTAATTATTAGTATCTTGCAAAAATCTATTATATCTGTAATAAAACAATAATAATAATCCGTATAAGTATATATACTAATAATGCTAGTGGTTATATATTGTTATTAGTTTATTATTGTTATTATTATCATTATTATTAATTTGTACTGTAGTATAATTGCAAAATAATTATTATAACAGTAATAATTACAGTAAATAAGGATACTAATTAAGATAATGATATAAATAATTATTATAAAATCTGTTATTATTGTTATTATTACTTGGTTATTACTATGAGTATTGTTGTCGGTTATTAGTAGTATTGCAAAACTATATACTATAACTCCAATAATTGCAATAATAATGATAACAATTGCAATAATGATGATAATAAATTGCAATAATGATGATAATGCTGTGATAATGATGGATAATGATTGATCATGATGATGATAACGATAATAATGATGAAATCATGATAATGATGATGATAATAACAGGAATTGTGTCCATATTATAATATAAAAAAAGTATAAGAAAAACATTCCCAAAAGTAGAAAAAGCGCAAAATCAGCGAAATATAGCTTTTGAGAGTATACTCCAAAATTACGTTTTTTCGATTCTTGGTGATTTCGGCCAATTTATTAGGGGTAATAAGGATAATAATTACCAGAAATTGTTTTAATCATACAAATAATGAGAGAAAAGTGAGAATAAAGAGAATTTTTAAAAATTTCAATATTATTAAATTATTATTATTATTATATTATTATTATTATTCTTATTATATTATTATTATTATTATTACTTATTTATTACTATTATTTCTAATTATTAGTATCATGCCAAAAAATCATTATATCTGTAATAATAACAATAATAAAATAAGTATAAGTATTAAAAATAGTGAGGCTAGTGGGTATAATATTGTTTTCATTATATTATTATTGTTATTTTATCATTATTATTATTGTGTACTGGTAGTATAATTGCAAAAATAATTATTATAACAGTAATAATTACAGTAATAACGATACTAATTAAGATAATGATAGTAAATAATTATTATAAAATCGTTATTATTGTATGATTATTGTTATTACTATTATTATTGTTGTGGTATAGTTTATGCAAAAATATATACTATAACTCCAATAAATTGCAAATTAATAATGATAACAAATTGCAAATAATGATGATAATTAATTGCAATAATGATGATAATGAGATGATGATGATAATGATGATAATGATGATGATAACGATAATAAAAATGATAATCATGATAATGATGAGGGTAATAACAGAATTGTGCCATAAAATAATATAAAAAGGTATAAGAAAACATTCCCAAAAGTCGAAAAAGCGGCAAAATCTAGCGAAATATAGCCTTTTGAGAGTATACTCCAAAATGATGGTTTTTCGATTTCTTTGGTGATTTTGGTTTATTAGGGCAATAATGGGAATAATTACCAGAATTGTATTAATCATAACCCAAAAATGATGATAAAAGTGAGAATAAAGAGAATTTTGATAACTTTGAATATTTTAAAATATTATTATATTATTATTATTATTATTATTTTTATTATTATTATTAATATTATTATTATTATTATTAATTTATCTTAATTATTAGTATCATTGCCAAAAAATCTATTATATCTGTTTAAAAATAACAATAATAATAATATGTATAAGTATAAAATAATAATGCTAGTGGTTATAAATTGTTATTAGTATTATTATTGCAATAATGATGATAATGATGATGATAATGATGTAATGATGATAATGGGGATGATAACGATAATAATGATGTTAATCATGATAATGATGATGATAAAAACAGGGAAAATTTTGGGCCATATATAATATAAAAGAGGTATAAGAAAACATTCCCAAAAGTCGAAAATGCGCCAAAATATAGCGAAATATAGCTTTTGAGAGTATACTCCAAATGACGTTTTTTCGATTTCTTTTGGGGTTCGGCAAATTTTTAGGGTAAAAATGATAATAAACCAGAATTGTATTTCATAACAATAATGATGAAAAATGAGAATAAAGAGAATTTTTTATTTTAAATTTGAATTTTTAAAAAAAATTTTTTTTAAATTTTTTTTATTATTTTTAATATTATT
>NW_023655192.1:0-4301 GCF_015228065.2 Penaeus monodon
TATATTATATAAATATTAGAATTAAAATATAATATTAAATAAAATAATATATTTATATATTTTAATATATATATAAATGATTATAAATATAATATATGATGAATTTATATACATAGTAATATCCATACTATACAAAGATTTTAAATTAACAAAACAACCCAAGATAATATTTATAAAAATTTTATTTAAAAAATTAATCAATAAATAATTATTTTTTATTAAAAATTAAATTTTAAATTATTTATTTTTATAAATTAATTAGAATTTTAGTTATCTGGGGTAAACTTTTATAATATATAGATAATTTAACTAAAAATTTTTAAAAAATTTATTAGAATAGAAATAAATATTAAAAAATATATAATACTTGAAAAAAAAAATAAAAAGAAAATTAAAAAAATTTTGATAAAAAATAAAAATGATGAATTAAAATTAAAATGGGGTTTTTATAGAAATTTAAATTTTAAAAAAAAAAAATTTTAAAATATAAAATTAAAATATAATAAATAAATAAATAAGTTAAAGAGAATTTTAATAAAAAGAAATTTAAAATTTAATATTTTAAAATTATTTAAATGGTAATAAATATAAAATTTAAAACATTCTAGGGAAAAAAAAATTAATTAAATAAAAAATAAATAAATGATATTAATATATTATAAATAATATTATTAAATTAATTGGATTTGTTAGTATTTAAAAAGGTATATATTTAAATTTTTTGGATATTTAAAAAAAATAAAAATATGGTAAATTTAGAAAGAATATTTAAAAAAAAAATAAATAATATATAGATAAAAATTTAAAATAAAAAAATTTAAATAAGAAAAAAGAAATAAAAATAAAAAAAAAAAAGAAAAATTTTTTTTTTTTTTTTGGTTGGGGGTTTTTTGGGGGGGGGGGTTTTTTTTTTTGGGGTTTTTTAAAAGGGGGGTTTTTTAAAAAAAAAAGGGGGGGGGGGGGGGGGTTTTTTTAAAGGGGGGTTTTTGGGGGGGAATTTTTGGGGGGGGGGGGGGGGGAAAAAAAAATTTAAAAAGGGAAAAAATAGAAAAAAAAAAAAAAAGAGAAAAAAAAAAAGAAAGGAGGAAAGAAAAGGTAAAAAAAGGGGGAAAAAGGAATAAAATTAATAAGAAAGAAAAAAAGAGATGAAAAAAGAAAGAACCACAAAGGAGAAAATGGGGAGAAAAAATAAGAGGAAGGAAAAATAAAATAAAAAATGGTAAGTAATAACATAATATTTTAGAAGATAATAGAATAGAAAGATAATATATATAGAGAAATATAAGATTAATATAAAGAAAAATATAATAAGAAAATTGGGAAAAATAAATATAGATTTAAATATATTATATAAGAAAATTAAAAAAATAATATATATACATAAAGAGAAATTTTAGGAATTTTAAATAATACCATACACACAGACAAACCCCCACACACACACACAAACACACAAACCACACACACGCACACACACACACCACACACACACATTATATAAAAGATAAAATAAAGTTATAAATAATATATATTATTTTAAAATAATTTAAAAAAATTTTAATTAAAATAGCACAACAACACACCACGCATGAATATATATATATTAATATGATAATATTATTATATAATATATAAGAAATAAATATATTAAATTAGAAAATACATACGCACAAAAACACACCTCAAGCAATATATAATATATATTTATTATAATATAAAATTTATATTTTATATATTTTTATATTATTAAAAATATATTTTTAATATTACATATATATAATATTTATTATATATATATATTTTAAAATAATAATTATAATATATTAATATATATATATGGGTGGTGTGTGTGTGCGTGTGTGTGTGTGGTGGTTGTGGCATGGGGTTAGTGTGTGTGTATATATATTTATAATCTATAATATTTTAATATTATATATATAATATATATATATTATAATTATATATAAAATAATATTTTATATATTTAATATATAATATATATATTTTATATATATATATATAATATAATAAATTTTTAAACCTGTTTAAGTTGACAAATGTCTAAAAGGTAGGAATAAGAATGAATATCTCATAATTTTTGAGAGTATTTACAAATCTCTTGTAAGTGAAGAATTCATTTTCATTATACCTTACCACACACACACAAAACACACAACCAACACACACATACACACACACACTAATATTATATATATATATGTATTATATATTATATTCTTTTTTTTGGAATTTGGATTAACCCCGGCCCGATTTCCTCCCCTTTTTGGGTTTTTTAAAAAAATTAAAATTTTTTTTTTGGTCTCTCTTTTTCCCCGGAGTCCCTTCTTTTTTTTTTAATTTTTTCTTTTTTTTTTTTCCTCCTTTTTTCTTTTTTTATAATTATATTAATATTAATTATTTTTAAAAATATATATTTTAAATTTAAAGTATTTATATTATTAAAAAAGGAGTTAAATTATATAAAATATTTTTAAAAAAATTTTTTTATTTAAAATTTTAATATTATATGTTATATGAATATTTTTATATAATTAAAATATTTTTAATAATTATAATTATATTAAAAAAATTTATTTTTTTTTGTGTGTGTTGGTGGGGGGGGGGGGGGGTGGTTTTTGTGTGTGGGTGTGGGTGTGGTTTTTTTTTTTTTTGGGTTGGGGGGCGCGCACACTTGTTTAGTAGTTTCATGTGAATTCGATTTCTCTTTAATTGATTCAGCGTTTTTTTAAAACCCCTGAGCCTTGATAGAACCCTTTCCCCCCAAAGGGTTTTTACAGCGAATCCGGCCCCAAAATTTTTCCCCCCTTTTAAAAAAAAAACCCCCCCCAAAAAAACCAACCCTTTTTTTTTGGGAAAGGGGGGGGAAATGGATTTTTTTTCTTTTTTTTTTTCCCTTATTTCTATTTTTTCCGAAATTTTAAAGGGTTTGTTTTTTAAAAATTTTATTTTTATTTATATATATATATATATATAATATTAATAAATAAATTTTTTAATATATTATTTAAAAAAAAAAAAAAAAAAATTTTAGAGGAGAGGGGAGAGAGGAGAGGAGAAAGAGAGGAAAAGGAGAGGAGAGAGAAGGAGAGGAAAAAGAGAGAGAAAAGGGGGAAGGGGGAGGAGAGGGGGGCAAAAAAGAGGGAAAAGAGAGGGAGAGGGGAAAAGAGAGGGAGAGAAGAAGGGGAAAAAAGGAAGAAAAAAAAAAAAAAAAAAAAAAAAAAAAAAAATTTTAATTATTTTTTTATTATTATTATATTATTTATTATATTATTATTTTTTATTAAATTATATATATATTTTATTATTTTTTTGGGGGTTTTTGTTAAACAATTCAAATTTTATTTATTCAAAAAGGGATTTTATATTTTTAAATATTTATTATCGGGGCTTTAGTTTTTCCAGTATTTGGGGATTATTAATTTTTTTAATTTTTAAAAATATATCCAAAATTTTTAATACTATCACAACTACAAACATTAATTTTCATTTTTTAAAAATTTTTTTTTTCCAAATTTTTTTATATTTAATATTTTATTTTAAATTTTTTTTATTTTTTTTATAAATTTACAATTTTTTAATTAAATTTTTTTTATTTTTTTTTTAAATTTTTTTTTTAAAAATAATTTAAATAATTTTTTTAAAAAATTATAATTTAAAATAAAAATAAAAAAAGAAATAACAGGGGGTTTGGGAAAAAAAATTTTTTTGAATTTTAAATTTAAATTAATTTTCTTTGGTTTTTCCTTTATAAAATTTTAGTATTTTTTTTTCGCAAAATTTCTTTACAAATTTTTTAAACTCTTTATGCCTTTTTTTTTTTCTCAAAATTTCCCCCCCCCTTTTTTTTGTCTTATTTAAATCTTTTAATTTTAAGATTTCCCCCTGGGTTATTTTTTTTGGGGTATTTTATTTTTTTAAAAAAAAATTGTATGGGCCTTGGGGGTTTTTATTTCCCCCCTTGTTTTAAAAAAAAAATTTACATTATTAAAATTTAATCCATTTAAAAATTTTTAAAGATTTAGTTTCTTTTAAAAAATTTTCCCAACCAACTCTTATATTCTTAATATCAATTTTTTTATATATTAAGGGAAAAAATCTTTCCATTTTTTTCCTTTTTTTTGTTTTTTTTAAAATTTATTAATTTTTTTCTTTTTTAATTTTTTAAATTTTTTTTTTGTTATAAGGGGTTTTTTTACCCTTTTTAAAAAATTATTTTTTTATTTCATTTTTTTTTTTTAAATTTAAATCTGTTTTATTTTAAGAAAAAAATTTTCCTTCTA
>NW_023655196.1:0-4299 GCF_015228065.2 Penaeus monodon
TATAAACATGAATTAGATATATGTATAAATATATATATATATAATAATATATATATATATACTATATTTATTAGATTATGTTACGTTGCAAAAAGCGAGGATACCTTTAGGTTTAGGTTTAGGTTTATTAAGTTTATATGTATATAATGTATATATATATATATATATATATATATATATATATATATATATATATACATATATATGTATATCCATATAGACATGTGTAATATATATTTATATATATATATATATATGTATTTATGTATTTATATGCATATTTGTCATATCATATCCATAGTATAATGTATATAGCTTTGTTTGCATATGTATTTTTGTAAATATGTATATATATGTGTGTGTGTGTGTGTGTGTGTGTTTGTTTGTTTGTGCGTGTGATATATATATACACAAATATAGAGAGAGAGACACAGACAGAGAGAAAAAGTGAGATATACATGCATATATATGTATATATACATATATTTATATATATATATATATATATATATATATATATGTATGTATATATATATATATATATATATACATTTATACGAACATTATATATTTATAGAAATATATATATATATATATATATATATATATATATATATATATATATATATATATTTTTATATATATATGTATATATTCATATATATACACACATAATATTAATATTATATATATATATATAGACATATATATATATATATATATATCTATACATATATATATATATATATATATATATCATATATGTATATATATATATATATATATATATATTATATATATTATATATTATATAACATAAACCTAAATCTAAGCCTAAAGGTATCCTTGCTTTTTGCAAATGTAACGTAACCTAATATATATATATATATATATATATATATATATATATATATATATATATATATATATATATATATATATATATATATGAGTGTGTGTGTGTGTGTGTATGTAAGTTTGTGTGTGACTGTGTTGTGTCATGGGGCATTGTGTGCAGCTCAAGGGGCCAGTGGAGGCTCGTATTGGTGTGGGCAGCATGGTGCAGCGGCTGCCGGTGTATGTGGCCGATCTGGATGAGCACTGCTTGCTGGGCCTTGACTACCTGACGCAGAGTAAGGCGTGTGTCAACCTTGGACGGAAGCTGGTGAGGGTGCACGGTGAAGATGTGCCCTTGCTTCCAGAGGTTGGCTGTGCAGAGGTAGTTACGGCTGAGCGACTGCACCTTGCCCCCAGGACAGAGTCTAGAATCCGGTGTCGACTGTCCAGAGTGATGCGTGGAGTAGAGGGCCTCGTGGAGCCCATTCAAAACCTGCAGCTGGCTGATGGCGTAGCGGTTGGGCAGAGCCTTGTTGGACCAGGGGATGGGTTAGTTCCAGTGTTGGTAGCTAACTTCTCTGATAAGGCCCAGAAGGTGCCAGCTGGTGCAAAGCTGGGCACTTGTGAGGAAGTGGAGCGTCCAGAAGAGTCGTCGGGGAGCGAGGAGTTGGTTGGTGTGGGGCCGTTGCCTGACTTCCTCGAGGATTTGGCGAACCGGAGCGCCACTAACCTGGCGGAGGTGCACCGACGAGTGTGTGGCAAGCTCAAGGTAGCCGGCCATGCCATGAAGGAGACCTATGACCGGCGCATGAGGGAAGTGAGGTACAACATAGGTGACAGAGTGTGGCTGCATAACCCGCATCGGAAGCGAGGGCTCTCGCCGAAGCTACAGAGCCCCTGGGAAGGGCCATACACGGTGGTAGCGGCCCTCTCTGATGTCACCTATCGAATTCGCAGAGGGCGAAAACGACCGTCGGTTGTCCACGTGGACAGTCTGTGGCAGACGCTGACCGAGATGAGGACGAGCATTTGGACGGTGAGGGCGATGCAGCAGACGTCGATGGTGACCATGAGCCAGGTCTTGGGGCAGAAGATACCCCTCTGGGTGCCACTGCCAATCTACCGTCGCCCACACCTCCTCCAGAGCGATCCCAGCGTGAGCGAAGAAAGCCGCGCTGGATGAAAGATTTTTGTGTTTCTGAGAACTGATTTACAATTACGGTTACTTTTGCTTGAAAGAATTTTGTTTGTTCCTGAGGACTAATTTTATTTAAATTTTCTGTAGTTTGTTTCATGTTTAGGTATGTCAGAGCAGACGGGTCGTCTGCTTGATAGGGGGGATACTGCTACACCAGTGGGTCTTTGTCTCTGTGCGAAACATGTGTTAACATGAAAAGGATGACCTGGGCATGTGTTAACATGAAGGGACCTGGGCAAACATGACGCAACTGGCTGTGAGCGGGGGAGTGGAGGAACAAGCCAAGAGCGACGCGGTTGGGTGCTGCTCCTGTGAAGACCTCGTGTGTGCCCTGGTGACCTGATAAACTTTGTGTTGCCCTGTTATAAGCTGTATCGTACAGTGTGACATGATGGTTTCCCCCTGTATAGTGCCTATAGATAAGTGTACGGGTAAATAACTTGTGTAAATAAAGGAAAGACTGTAACTTTGTGTTTATTTCGTGCCCTGCCTCGCCACTTGGCGTTTCCCCTCGGGGTGTTCTGGGACGCTGTAGTGCTCGGTGCCTCTTGGAGCTGTTCAGTGTTCACGACCCTGTAGATAGCACGCCGTCTGCCTAGCCTGCCTTGTGTTGGTGGCAGAGAGACGAGGCTGTCGGCGTAACACTATTATCATTATTATTATCATTATTATCATTATTATCATTATTATTATTATTATTATTATTATTATTATTATTATTATTATTATTATTATTATTATTATTTTTACTGGTAGTATAATTGTAAAAATAATTATTATAACAGTAATAATTACAGTAATAACGATATTAATTAAAATAATGATATAAATAATGATTATAAAAACGTTATTATTGTTATTATTATTGTTATTACTATTATTATTGTAGTTGTTATTAGTATAGATGTAAAAATATATATTATAACTGCAATAATTGCAATAATAATGATAATTATGATGATAATGATGATAATGATGATAATGATGATGATAACGATAATAATGATGATAATCATGATAATAATGATGATAATAACAGGAATTGTGTCCATATATAATAAAAAAAAAGGTAAAAGAAAAAAAATCCCCAAAGTCGAAAAAGCGGCAAAATCTAGCGAAATATAGCCTTTTGAGAGTAGACTCCAAAATGACGTTTTTTCCATTCATTTGATGATTCTGGCAATTATTAGGGTAATAATGATAATAATTACCTGAATTCTATTAATCATGACAATAATGATGATAAAAGTGAGAATAAAGAGAATTTGGATAACATTTGATGATTATTAGTATTATTACTATTATCATTATTATTATCATTATTATCATTATTATCATTATTATTATTATTATTATTATTATTATTATTATTATTATTACTTTAATTATTAGTATTATTGCCAAAAAATATATTAAATAACAATAATAATAATAATAAGTATAATTATAATAATACGAATTGTTATAATATTGTTATTAATATCATTATTGTTATTATTATCATTATTATTATTTTTATTACTATTATTATTGTAGTTGTTATTAGTATAGATGTAAAAATATATATAACTGCAATAATTGCTATGATAATGATAATTATTGCAATAATGATGATAATAATTACAATAATGATGATAATGATGATGATAATGATGATAATGATGATAATGATGATGATAACGATAATAATGATGATAATCATGATAATAATGATGATAATAACAGGAATTGTGTCCATATATAATAAAAAAAAAGGTAAAAGAAAAAAAATCCCAAAAGTCGAAAAAGCGGCAAAATCTAGCGAAATATAGCCTTTTGAGAGTATACACCAAAATGACGTTTTTTTCCATTCATTTGATGATTCTGGCAATTATTAGTGTAATAATGATAATAATTACCTGAATTCTATTAATCATGACAATAATGAGGATAAAAGTGAGAATAAAGAGAATTTGGATAACATTTGATGATTATTACCATTATTACTATTATCATTATTATTATCATTATTATCATTATTATCATTATTATCATTATTATCATTATTATTATTATTATTATTATTATTATTATTATTATTATTATTACTTTAATTATTAGAATTATTAACAAAAAAATTATTATAACTGTAATAATAACAATAATAATAATAATAAGTATAATTATAATAATACGAATTGTTATAATAGTTATTCAATAACAATATTATAACAATTCGTATTATTATAAGTTATACTTATTATTATTATTATTGTTTTTTAATT
>NW_023655197.1:0-29537 GCF_015228065.2 Penaeus monodon
ATTTCAATTATAAAATATTATTTTTGCAATTAAACTAATAACCAAACAATAATAATAGTAATAACAATAATAATACACAATAATAACGATTTTAAATAATTATTTATATCATTATCTTAATTAGTACGTTTTTACTGTAATATTAATGTTATAATAATTTTAATATACTCCAGCAAATAAAATAATAATAAATAATAATAATATAATAATAATATTATAAAAATACATTATTATAACACTAGCTTATTATTTATTGTATATTAGTTTATAATAGTATTTTTACTAATAATTTAATAATAATAAAATAAATAGTAATAAATAATAATAATAATAATAATAATAATAAATAATATAATAATAATAATATATAATAATATAATAATATAATTAATAATATTAAATATCAAATTACTCAAAATTCTCATTTATCTCATTTTCATATTATTATGATTAATACAATTTGGGTAATTATTATCATTATTACCTAATAATTGCCGAAATCACCAAAGAATCGAAAAAACGTCATTTTGGAGTATACTTCAAAAGGCTATATTCGCTAGATTTTGCGCTTTTTCGACTTTGGAATGTTTTTCTTATTTCCTTTTTTATATATTATGGACACAATTCCTGTTATTATCTCATCATTATCATGATTATCATCATATTATTCGTTATCATCATCATTTATCATTATATCATTATCATCATCATTATCACATTATGCAATTATTACCATCATTATTGCAATTGTTTCATTTTTATTCAATTATTGGAGTTATAGTATATATTTTTGCAATAATACTAATAACCACAACAATAATAATAGTAATAACAATAATAATAACAATAATAACGATTTTATAATAATTATTTATATCATTATCTTAATTAGTATCGTTATTACTGTAATTATTACTGTTATAATAGATTTTTTGGCAATAATACTAATAATTAAGATAATAGTAATAATAATAATAATAATAATAATAATAATAATAATATAATAATAATAATAATAATAATAATAATAATAATAATAATAATAATGATAATAATAATAATATTAATAATATTCAAATGTTATCAAAATTCTCTTTATTCTCACTTTTATCATCATTATTATTATGATTAATACAATTCTGGTAATTATTATCATTATTACCCTAATAATTGCCGAAATCACCAAAGAAATCGAAAAAACGTCATTTGGAGTATACTCTCAAAAGCTATATTTCGCTCAGATTTTGCCGCTTTTTCGACTTTTGGGAATGTTTTTCTATACCTTTTTATAGTATATATGGACACAAATTTCCCTGTTATTATCATCATCATTATCATGATTATCATCATTATTATCGTTATCATCATCATTATCATCATTATCAATCATTGATATAGTATATCATTATTGCAATATTACCATCACATTGCAATTATTATCATTATTATTGCAATATGGAGTATATAGTATATATTTTCAATAATACTATAACCACAAATAATAATAGTAATAACAATAATAATAAATAATAACGATTTATAATAATTATTATATCATTATCTTATTAGTATGTATACTGTAATTATTACTGTTATAATAATACTATTGCAATTATAAACTACAGTCAAATAATAATAATGATATAATAAAAGTAATAAATACGAATAAACAATATTATAACCTAGCATATTATATTAACTTATAGTTATTATATTATGATAATATACATTATAATAATTTATGGCAATAATATAATAATTAAGATAATATAATAATAATAATAATAATAATATAATAATAATAATAATAATAATAATAATATAAATAATAAAATAATATTAATTAATAATATATTATAATTAATATTAATAATATTCAAATGTTATCAAAATTCCTTTATTCTCACTTTCATCAAAAATTATTAATGATTTAATACAATTCTGGTAAAGTTATTCTAATTTACCCTAATAATTTGCGAAATCACCAAAGAAATGTTTATAAACCTTCATTTTGGAGTATACCTCAAAGGCTAATTTCGCTAGATTTTGCCGCTTTTCGATTTTGGAATGTTTTTCTATCCTTTTTTCATATTATATATGGACACAATTCCGTATTATCATCATATTATATGATTATCATCATTATTATCGTTATTATTCATATTATCATATTATCATATATATTCTTAATATTATACAATTATACCATCATTATGCAATTTATATTATATTGCAATATAGGAGTTATAGTAATATTTTTGCAATATACTAATAACCCTAACAATAATAATAGTAATAACTAATAATTATATATACAAATTAATAACGATTTTCAATATAATTAATTATATCATTATCTTAATTAGTATGTTATTACGTAAATTTACATTTATAATTATCTTTGCAATTATATCCAGTCCAAATATAATATGATAATAATAACAATTTTAAACGAATAACAATATTATAACCATAGATATTATATTAATTATGCTTATTATTATTATTGTTATATACAGTATAATAGATTTTTGGCAATAATACTAATAATTAAAGGGTAATAGTAAAAAATAAAAATATAATAAAAATTTAAAAATAATAATAATAATAAAAAAAATAATAATAAAAATTAATAATAATAAAAATAATAATATAATAATAAAAATATTTTTAATATTAAATTTATAAAAAATTTTTTAATTTATTTTATCAATTTTTAATTTTTAAAAATTTTAATTATTATTATTTAATAATTCCGAATAAAAAAATCGAAAAAAAATTTTTGGAAATTTTCCAAAAGGAATTTGAAAAACCCCTTTTTGATTTTAAGTTTTTTTTCCTTTTTTTTTTTTTTTGGAAAAACCTTTTTTTATACTTTATATTAATCAATTTCGTTTATCATCAAATTTTTCCTTATTTTATCATTTTTATCTTTTTCATCATTATTCCAAAAATTCCCTCTTATTCAATTTTATCTATTATTGCAATTTTATTTTTTATAATTTTTTTTGAATAAAATTTCCAAACAATAAAAATAATAAAAAATAAAAAATAAAAAGATTTTAAAATTTTTATAAATTTTTTTAATTATATGTTATTATTTTATTACTGTTTTAATTAAATTACTTTAATTATTCCAAAACCCCAAAAAAAAATAATAAATAAAAAAATAAAAAAAAAAAATTTTTAAAACCCTGCATTTTTTTTTATTTTCTTATGCTATTATTATTATGTTATTTTTACAGTTTATAAAAGATTTTTTTCAATAATATTTAAAAATTAAAAATAATAGTATAATAATAATAATAATAATAAAATAAAAAATAATAATATAATAATAATATAATAATAAAATAATAATATAATAAATAAAAATTTAAAAATACAAAATTTTTTTCAAAAAATTTTTATTTTCCCTTTTTTTCATTTATATATTAATTTAAATTTTAAAATTTTTATTTTAACCCAATAAATTCCAAATCCCGAAATCAAAAAATCAGGATTTTAAAACTAAGCTAATTTTCCCCCTTTTCGCTTTTGAAATTTTTTTAATTTTTTTTTTATTTATATAAATTTCCCTTTTTTTTATCAAATCATTATCATGATTATCATTTTTATTTTCTATCAATCATATTATCATCATTATCATCTTTATCATCAATCAAATTTTTAATCTTATTGCCCAAATTTTATCATTATTTTTGAAATTATTGGGTTATATATATTTTTTTGCAAAATACTAATAACCACAACAATAATAATAGTAATAAAATAAAAATAACAATAATAAAGATTTTTTAATAATTATTTATATCATTACTTTAAATTTGTATCGTTATTACTGATTATTACTGTTTTAATAAATTTTCTTTGCAAATTTTACTACCATCCAAATAAAAATATAAAAAAAACAATAATAAAACGAATAACTATTATAACCACTAGCATTTTTTAAATTTTTAAAACTTTTGCTTATTTTTTTTTTTTATTAACAGTTATAATAGATTTTTGCAATAATACTAATAATTAAGATAATAGTAATAATAATAATAATAAAAAAATAATAAAAAATAATAAAAATAAAAATAATAAAAATAATAATAAAAAAATAATAAAATAAAAAGATAATTTTTTTTAATTTAAAAATATTTAAAAATTTTCAAATTTTTTAAAATTCTCTTTTTTCACTTTTAAATTATTATTTTATAAATTTAAAATTTTATTTTTAACATTTTTCCAATAAAGGAAAACAAAAAATGAAAAAATCTTTTGGTATATTCGGGAATTTGCGTTTTCGCTTTTTGATTTTTTAATTTTTTTTTTAACCTTTTTTTATTTTATTAAAAAATTCGGGTTTTTCATCATATTATCGTTTCAAACAAAAATTACTATATCATATTATCTCATTATCATCATTTTTCCCTTTTACATATTATTGAAAATTTTTAATATTATTGAATTGTTATATTTTAATAATAAAAAAAAATTTTTTTTTGGAATAAATAATAAAAACAATAATAATTAATAAAATAATAAAAACAATTTTAAATTTTTTTTAAAAAATTATTTTAAAATTATCTTTTAAATTTTACTTTTTTCGTTTAATTTTTTATAATATTTTTCAATTATAACATAAAAATAAAAATAATTAAAATAATAAAAAAAAAACTATTTAAAATATTTTATTATTTTAATTATTTTATTTTTTTTTATTTAATTAAATAGTTTTTTAATAATATAAAAATTTAAATAATAAAAAAATAATAATAATAATAATAATAATAATAAAATAATAATAATAAAAAAAATAATAATAATAATAATAATATTTTTAAAAAAAAAATAATTTTTTTTAATATAATTAAAAAAATTAAATTTTAAATTTCTTTTTTCCATTTTTCAATTTTTAAATGAAAACAATTTGGATTTTTACTTAACCCCAAAAATTGCGAAATCCCTCGAAAAAATTTTGGAGTTTTTCAAAACTTTTTTTTAATTTTGCCCTTTTTTGTTTTAAATTTTTTTTTTTCCTTTTTTATATTTTTATGACACAATTTTTTTATTAATCTCATTATCATATTTCTCATTATTTTCTTATTCCCTATTACTCATTTTTAATTTATCATATTATTCCCTTATTGAATTATTTAAAAATTTTGCAATTTTATATTAAAATTATTTATTTTAAAATATTTTTAAAATAAATAACCAAAAATAATATTAAAACAATATAATAAAATAAAACGATTTTTTAGGATTTTATATCTTTCAATTATATCGTTAAAAATTTAAAAAAAATTTTAAAAAAATTTTCTTTTTAATTTTTATACCATCCCCTAATAATATTATAATAACAAAATAAAAGATAAAAAAAAATAAATTTTTCATATTTTTAATTTATTTTTTAATTAATTTTATTATAAATTATAATAAAAATTTTTTAATAATTAATAATAAGATAAATAAAAAATAATAATAAAAGATAATAATAATAATAATAATAATAATAAAAATTTAAAAATTTTAAAAATAAAAATAAAAATAATAAATTGTAAAAATAATATATTAATAATATTCAAATTTTTTTAAAAAATTTTTTTACTCATTTTTAAATTTTTTAATTTTTAAACAATTTGGGAATTTTTCTTTTACCCTTAAAAAAAATACCAAAAAAAAAAAGTATTTTTTAAAATCTAAAATATATTCCCGATTTCCCTTTTTCGTTTTTTGGGGGTTTTTTCTTATTTCTTTTTTAATTATATTTCACAATTTTTTATTACATCAATTATTGATTTATCATTATTTGATATATTATTATTTTATTTCATATATATAACACCCCTATTAATTATTTCCCTATATCAATTTTTATTTTATAAATTATTATTTTATATTATTTTTTTTTAATACTAAAAACCCCAAAAAAAAATTTTTAATAAAATAAAATAAAAATAATAAGATTAATAATTTTTAAACAATACAATTATAACGTTATTATTAAATTTTTTACTTTTAAAAATTTTTGAAATTTTTACATAAATAATTTTTGAAAAAAAACAATAATAAAAAATAAAATATTTTTAAATAATTTTTAATATATTATTTATATTTTATTTTATATTAAAAATAATAATTTTTTTAATAATTAATATTAAATAATATAAAATTTTAAAATTTAATTAAAAAATTAAAAAATAAAAATATAAAAAAAATAAAAATTTTTAATAATAATAAAAATAAGTAATTAAAAATTAAATTAAAAAGATCAAAATTTTTTTATTCCAATTTTTTAATTTTTTTTTTGTTTCAATTTTGGAATTTTATCTTTTATAAAATTTTCCAAATCCCGAAAAAAAAAATCATTTTGGATATCCTTTAAATTATTTCGTAGATTTTCCCTTTTTCATTTTTAAATTTTTTTTTATCCTTTTTTATATTATAATACAATTTTCCTTTTTTTTTCATATCAAATTTAAAATTCAATTTTTATGTTAAATTTTATACATTTTAAATTAAAATAGATTACATATTATTCAATATTTAAAATTTATTAATTTTTTTCATTTTTATTGCAATTATTTAATTATAGTTATATTTTTAATTTAAAAAATAAAAACCAATTAAAAATAATAAAAAAATAATAACAATAAAAAACGATTTTATTTTTAAATTTTAAAATTATTTAATTATTTTTTTTATGTTAAATTTTACGTTTTAAAAAATTAAATTTTTTTCAATTTTTTACTAATAAATAATAAAAATGATAATAATAACAATAATAAAACGATAACAATATTATAACCACTATCAATTATTATTATATCTTAATGCTTATTATATTATTGTATTATTACAGTTATAATAGATTTTTTGGCAATAAATACTATAATTAAGATAATAGTATCTAATAAATAATATATAATAATATGAAATATAATAATAATAAGAATAATAATAATAATAATAATAGTATCATTATCATAATTTATAATAATAATAATATTAATAATAATCAAATGTTATAAGTCCTCTTTATTCTCACTTTTATCATCATTATTATTATGATTATACAATTCTGGTAATTATTATCATATTACCCTAATAATTGCCGAACTCACCAAAGAAATCGAAAACTCATTTTTGGAGTATCTCGTCAAAAGCTATATTTCCCTCTAGATTTTGGCGCTTTTTCGACTTTTGGGAATGTTTTTTCTTATACCTCTTTTATATTATATAGGACACAATTCCTGTTATTTATCATCATCTTATCCTGATTATCATCATTATTATCGTTATCATCATCATTGTCATCATTATCATCATTAATCATCACATTATCATCATTATTGCAATTATTACCATCATTATTGCAATGTTATCATTATTATTGTCAATTATTGGAGTTATCGTCTGCTTATTATTTTGCAATAATAGCTAATAACCCCAACATAATAATAGTTACTAACAATAATAATTACAATAATAACGATTTTATAATATTATTTATATCATTATCTTAATTAGTATCGTTATTACTGTATTATTACTGTTATAATAATTATCTGTGCAATTATACTACCAGTCCAAATAATAAAAAATAAAAAATGGGAAATAAAATAAATAACAATAATAAAACGAATATCAATATTATAACCACTAGCCAATTATTATTAATTATACTTATGTCTTATTAGTATTATTGGTTATTATTCAGTTATAATAGGATTTTTTGGCATAATACTAAGTAATTAATATATAGTAATATAATAATAATAATAATAATAATAATAATAAAATATATAATAATAAATAATATAATAATATAATACTATAATAATGATAAAACTAATAAATTAATAATATTCAAATGTTATCAAAATTCTCTTTATTCTCACTTTTATCATCATTATTATTATATAATACAATTCTGGTAATTATTATCATTATTACCCTATAATTGGCGAAATCACCAAGAAATCGAAAAAACGTCATTTTGGAAGTATACTCCAAAAGCTATATTTCGCTAGATTTTGCCGCTTTTTCGAACTTGTTGGGATGTTTTTTTCTTACTACTTTTTTATATTATATATGGGACACAATTCTGTTATTATCATCATCATTATCATGATTATCATCATTATTATCGTTATCTCATCATTATCATCATTATCATCATTATCATCATCATTATCATCATATTGCAATTAATTACCATCATTATGGCAATTGTTATCAATTATTATTGCAATTATTGGAGTTATAGTATATAGTTTTCATAATACTAATAAAACCACACAATACTAATGAGTAAAAACAATATAATAAAGAAAAAAAAAAAAAAAACATAATACGTTTTATAATAAGTATTTATAATCATTATTTAATTAGTATCGTTTTTTTAATTTTTTTTTTTTTTTTTTTTTGTTTTTTTTTTTTTTTATTTTTTTTTTTTTTTTTTTTTTTTTCTTTTTTTTTTTTATTACTGTAATTATTACTGTTATAATAATTATCTTTGCAATTATACTACAGTCTCGAATAATACTAATGAATAATAATAACATAATAAAACGAATACATATTATAACCACAGCATTATTATTATTATACTTATGCTTATTATTATTATTGTTATGGATTACAGTTATAATAGATTTTTTGGCATAATACGAATTAATTAAGATAATAGTATAATAATAATATAATAATAATAGAATAATAATAATAATAATAAATAATAATATAATATAATAATAATAATAATAAATAATGATAATAATATATATAATATTCAAATGTTATCAAGAATTCTCTTTATTCTCACTTTTTATCATCATTCTTTATTATGATTAATACAATTCTGGTAATTATTATCATTATTACCCTAATAATTGCCAAATCAACAAAGAAATCGAAAAAACGTCCATTGGAGTATACTCTCAAAGGCTATATTTCGCTAGATTTTGACCGCTTTTTCGACTTTGGAATGTTTTTCTTATACCTTTTTTATATTATATTGTGTGGACACAATTCCTGTTATTATCATCTTATTCATTTCATGATTACACATTATTATCGTTTTCATCATCAGTTGATCCTCATATCATCATATCATCATCATTATCATCATTATTGCAATTTTACCATCATTATTGTGCAATGTTTCATTATTATTGCATTATTTGGAGTTTATAGTAATATTTTTGCAATAATACTAATAACCACAACATAATAATAGTAATAACAATAATAATAACATAAATAGCGATTTTATAATAATTATTTATATCATATCTTAATTAGTATCGTTATTACTGTAATTATTACTGTTATAATAATTTATTTGCAATTATCTACCAGTCCAAATTAATAATAATGATAATGAATTAACAATAATAAACGATAACAATTATGATAACCACTAGCATTTTATTATTATACTTATATGCTTATTATTATTATTGTTATTATTACAGTTATCATAATTTTTGGCAATAATACTAAGATTTACGATAATGTGAATAATAATAATAATAATAATAATAATAATACTAATAATAATAATAATAATAATAATAAATAATAATAATAATATAATAATATAATAATGATAATACTAATAATATTAATAATATTGCAATGTTTATCAAAATTCTCTTTATTCTCACTTTTTATCATCATTATTATTATGATTAACTACAATTCTGGTAATTATTACATTATACTACTAATAATTGCGAAATCACAAAGAACTCGAAAAAACGTCATTTTGGAGTATACTCTCAAGGCTATATTTCTCGGCTAGATTTTGCCGCTTTTTCGACTTTGGAATGTTTTTCTTATAACTTTTTTATATTAATATGGAACAATTCCTGTTTATTATCTCATCATATCTGATTATCATCATTATTATCGTTATCATCATCATTTATCATCATTATCATCATTATCATCACATTATCCATCATTATTGCAATTATTACCATCATTATTGCAATTGTTATAATTATTATTCAATTTTGGAGTTATAGTATATATTTTTGCAAATAATACTACTAACCACACATAATATAGTAATAACAACAATAATAACAATTACTAACGATTTTATAATAATTATTTATAGCATTATCTTAATTAGTAACGTTATTACTGTAATTATTACTGTTATAATAATTATCTTTGCAATTATACTACCAGTCCAAATAATAATAATGATAATAATAACAATAATAAACGAATAACAATATTATACCACTAGCATTATTATTATTATACTTATGCTTATTAATTATTATTGTTATTATTACAGTTTATATAGATTTTTTGGCAATAATACTAATAATTAGATAATATTAATAATAATAATAATAATCATAATAATAATACTATTAATAATAATAATAATACTAATATAATAATAATAATAATAATAATAATAATAATGATAATAATAATAATATTAATAATATTCAAATGTTATCAAAATTCTCTTTATTCTCACTTTTATCCATCCTTATTATTATGATTAATACAATTCTGTAATTAATTATCATTATTACCCTAATAATTGCCGAAATCACCAAAGAAATCGAAAAAACGTCATTTGGAGTATACTCTCAAAGGCTATATTTCGCTAGATTTTTGCCCGCTTTTTCGACTTTTGGGAATGTTTTTTCTTATACATTTTTATATTAATATATGGACACAATTCCTTTTTATCGATCATCATTATCATGATTATCATCATTATTATCGTTATCATCATCATTTATCATCATTATCATCATTATCATCATCATTATCATCATTATTGCAATTATTACTATCATTAGTGCATTGTTATCATTATTATTTGCAATTATTGGAGGTAATAGTAATCTTTTTGCAATAATACTAATAACCACAACAATAATAATAGTAATACAAATAATAATAACAATAATAACGATTTTATAATATTATTTAATCAGTATCTTAATTAGTATCGTTATTACTGTAATTATTACTGTTATAAATAATTATCGTTGCAATTATACTACCAGTCCAAATACATAATAATGATAAAATAATAATAAAATAACAATATTATACACTACTATTATTATTTATTTATCTTTTATTATTATTGTTTTATTACAGTTATAATAGATTTTTTGGCAATAATACTAATAATTAAGATAAGTAATAATAATAATAATAATAATAATAATAATAATAATAATAATATATAATAATAATAATAATAATAATAATAAATATATAATAATATTATTAATGTTATCAAATTCTTTTAATTCTCTTTTATTCTATTTATATAATAATTTTATATTATACATTTTAATTATATATTATAACACCTAATAATTCGAAATCACCAAATCGAAAAACTCAATTTTAGTTACCTCAAAGCTCATTTCTGATTTTGGCATGTTTTTCGACTTTTGATTTTTTTTCTTATACATTTTTTTATTATCAAATCCTATTATCATATTATCATATTTATCATTATATTTTATCATATCAATCTATCATTATATCATATATTCATTATCTATTATTGAATTATTACATTATTAATTGTTATCATATATTTATAATGATTATATAAATTTATAATAATACAATAATCACAAAATAATAATTTTAATAATAATATTAACTATAATAACATTTTTATAATTATTATAATATTAATTAGTAATATACGTAATCTTTTATAATAATTATTTTAAATTATTACTACATCCAATATATAATTATAAATTATTATTATTAACTATATTATATTATATCATAAGTCAATTATTTATTAATACTTATCTAATTAATTATTTATTATCATATAATATATTATTAATATATATAATAATAATATAATATAATAATAATAATATAATAATATAATAATTATAATAATAATAATTAATAATATAATATAATATATAATTAATATAATATAATAATAAATTATAAAATTTTTATTCATTTATCATCATTTTATTATATAACTCAATTTGAGTAATTATAAATTATTATTATAATTTCGAAACTTAAGAAATGAAAAAATCATTTTTGATATTATAAAGGCATATTTCCTAGTTTTATTTTTACATTTCGATTTTTTTTCTTACCTTTTATTTATATTTTTATATATTAATCCAATTATTATATAATCATTATCATGATTATCATATTATTAATTATATATATACATATTATCAATAATATAATCATATCTATCATTATTGCATTAATACAATATTATTGCAATTATTATCATTATTTATTTGACAATTATTGGAGTTATAGTATATATTTTTGCATAATACTAATAACCACAACCAATAATAAATAGGAATAACAATAATAATAACAATAATAACGATTTATATAATTATATATCATTATATTAATTAGTATCGTTATACGTAATTATTACTGTTATAATAATTAGCTTTGCAATTATACTACCAGTCCAAATATAATAATGATAATACTAACATAATAATACGAATAACAATATTATAACCACTAGGGGGGCCCCCCATTATTATTATTATACTTAACTTAGTATGATTATTGTTATTATTACAGTATAATAGATTTTTTGGCAATAATACTAATAAATTAAAGATAATAGTAATAATAATTAATAATAATAAATAATAATAATAATAATAATAATAATAAAATATATAATATAAATAATAATATTATATAATATTCAAAGTTATCAAAATTCTCTTTATTCTACTTTTATCATATTATGTTATGATTAATACATTCTGGTAATATACATTATTACCTATAATTGCCCGAAATCACCAAAGAACCCCCCCCCCCCAAGAAATCGAAAAAAACGTCATTTTGAGTATACTCTCAAAGGCTAATTTCGCTAGATTTTTTGCCGCTTTTTCGACTTTGTGAGATGTTTTTTATTATACCTTTTTTTATATATATATGGACACAATTCTGTTATTATCACATCATCATTATCATGATTATCATCATTATTACGTTATCATCATCATTATGATCATTATCACATTCTCATCATCATTATCATCATTATTGCCAATTATTACCATCCATTTATTGCAATTTATCATTATATTGCATTATGGAGGTATAGTATATATTTTTGCAATACTACTAATAACCACAACAATAATAATAGTATATAACAATAAAATAACAATAATAACGATTTTAAATAAATTATTTATATCATTATCTTTAATTAGTATCGTTATTACTGTAATTATTTAGGTATAATAATATCTTTGCAATATATACCAGTCCAATAATAATTAAGATAATAATAACAATAATAATACGAATAACAATATTATAACAACTAGCATTATATTATTATTACTCTATACTTATTATTATTATTGGTATTATACAGTTATAATAGATTTTTTGGCAATAATACTAATAATTAAGATAATAGTAATAATAATAATAATAATAATATAATAATAATAATAATCAATAAATAATAATAATAATAATAATAAAATAAAATAATAATAATCTTCAATGTTATCAAAAATCCTCTTTATTCTCACTTTTATCATCATTATTGTTATGATTAATAGTCAATTCTGGTAATTATTATCAGTATTAGCCTAATAATTGCCGAAATCACCAAAGAAATCGAAAAAACGTCATTTTGGGGATACTCTCAAAAGGCTAATTCGCTAGATTTTGCCGCTTTTTCGAACTTTGGGAAATGTTTTCTAACCTTTTTTATATTATATATGGACACCATGCCTGTTATTATCATCATCATTATCATGATTATCATCATGATTATAGTGATCATCATCATTATCATCATTATCATCATCATTATCATCATTATTGCAATTATTACCATCCTTAATTGCAATGTTAATCATTAGTTATTGCAATTATTGGAGTCATAGTATATATTTTTGCAATTAATACTAATAACACAACAATACTAATAGTAATAACAATAATAATAAACAATAAAAACGATTTATAATAATTATTATATCATTATCTTAATTAGTATTGTTATACTGTAATTATTACTGTTAAATAATTATCTTTGCCTTATATATTACCAGTCCAAATTAATAATAATGATAAAATAACAATAATACTACGAATAACAATATTATAACCATAGCATTATTATTATTATACTTACTTATTATTATTATTGTTATTATTACAGTTATAATAGATTTTTTTGGCAATAATACTAATAATTAAGATAATAGTAATAATAATTAATAATAATAATAATACTCATAATAATTAATAATTAATTAAAATATATTATTAATAATATTCAAATGTTATCAAAATTCTTTTATTCTCACTTTTATCATCATTATTGTTATGATTCATACAATTTTGGATAATTAATATCATTATTACCCTAAGCAATTGCCGAAATCACCAAAGAAAGGAAATCCGAAAAAAAAAACGTCATTTTGGAGATTATTACTCTCAAAAAGGCTCTATATTCGCTAGTATTTTCCGCTTTTCGACTTTTGGGGAATGTTTTTCTTTACCTTTTTTATATATAGGACACAATTCCTGTTATTATCATCATCATTAGCATGATTATCATCATTATTATCGTTATCATCATCATTATCATCATATCATCATCATTATCAGCATTATTGCAATTATTACCAAATGATTGCAATTGTTATCATTATTATTGCAATATTGGAGTTATAGATATATTTTTCCTCAATAATAATAATAACCCACAACACTAATAATAGTAATACCCAATAATAATAACCAATAATAACGATTTTCTAATAATTATTTATATCATTATCTTAATGTAGTATCGTATTACATGTAATTATTACTGTTATAATAATTATCTTTGCAATATACTACCAGTCCAAATAATAATAATGATAATAATAACAATAATAATACGAATAACAATATATATACACTAGCATTATTATTATTATACTTATACTTATTATTAGTATTGTTATTATTACAGTATAATAGATTTGGCAATAATACTATAATTAAGATAATAGTAAATATAATAATAATAATAAAATAATAATAATAATAATAATAATAATATTATAATATTCAAACTGTTATCAAAATTCTCTTTATTCTCACTTTTCAATCATTATTGTTATGGATTAATACATTTGGTAATTATTGATCATTATTACCCTAATAATTGCCGAAATCACCCAAGAAAATCGAAAAAAAAGTCATTTTGGAGTATTCTCTCAAAAGGCTATATTGCGCAGATTTGCCGCTTTTTCGACTTGGGAAATTTTTTTCTATACCTTTTTTATATTTATATATGGAACAATCCTGTTATTATCCTCATCATTAATCATGATTATCTCATTATTATCGTTATTCATCATTATCATCATTATCATCATCTATCATCATATTGAATTATTACCATATTATTGCAATTGTTATCATTATTATTGCAATTATTGGAGTGATAGTATATATTTTGCAAATACTAATAAACCACAACAATAAAATAGTAATAACCAATAATAATAAACAAAATAATAACGGATTTTATAATAATTATTATAATCATATCTTAATTAGTATCGTTATTACTGTAATATTACTGTTATAATAATTCATCTTTGCAAATTATACTACCAGGCCAAATATAATAATGATAAAATAACAATAATAATACGAATAAACAAATTAGAAAAACCACTAGCATATTATTATTATACTTCTAACTTATATTATTATTGTTATTATTACAGTGTATAATAGATTTTTTGGCAATAATCTAATGAGTAAGATAATAGTATAAATAATAATAAACTAATAATAATAATAATATAATAATAATAATAATAATAAATAATAATAAAATATTAATAATATTCAAATGTTACAAATTCCTTTATCTCACTGTTATCATCATTATTGTTATGATAATACAATTTCTGGTAATTATTATCATTTATTACCCTAATAATTGCAGAAATCACCAAAGAAATGAAAAAAAACGTCATTTTGGAGTGTATTACTCTCAAAAAAAGGCTATATTTCGCAGATGTTCCGCTTTTCGAATTTTGGAATGTTTTTCTATACCTTTTTTATATTATATATGGACCACCATTCATGTTATTATCATCATCATTATCATTGAGTATAATCATTATTATCGTTATCACCATCATATCATCACTTATAATCAAGCATTTATCATTCATTATTGCAATTATTTACGATCCCTATGCAATTGTTATAATTATTATTGCCAATTATTGGGAGTTTGTATATATTTTGCAATAATACTAATAACCACAAAACAATAATAATAGTAATAAACAATAATAATAACAATAATAACGATTTTATAATAATTATTATATCATTATCTTAATTAGTACGATTACGTGTAATTTACTGTTATAATAATTATCTTTGCAATATACTACCAGTCCAAAATAATAATAATGATAATAAATAACATAATAATTACGAATAACAATATTATAACCACTAAGCATTATTATTATTATACTTATACTTATTATTAATTATTGTTATTATTACCAGGTTATAATAGATTTTTGGCAAATAATACTAAATAATAAGATAAATAGTAATAATAATAATAATAATAAATAATAATAAATAATAATAATAATCATATACAACTAATAATATTAATAATATTCAAGTGTTATCAAAAATTCTCTTTTCTTCTCACTTTGATCAGCATTAGTGTTATGATTAATACACTTCTGGTATATTATCATGAGCTGACCCTAATAATTGCGAAGAAAATCACAAAGAAATCAAAAAAAAAACGTCTTTTGGAGTATTACTCTCAAAAGGCTATATTTCGCTAATTTTGCGCTTTTTCGACTTTTGGGAATATTTTTCTTATACCACTTTTTTTATATATATATGACACAATGCTGTCTTATCATCATCATTATCAGGATTATTCATCATTATTATCAGTTATCTCATCATTATCATCATTTCATCATCATATCATCATTATTGACATTATTACAATCATTATTGCAATTGTTATCATTATTATTGCAATATCTGGAGTTATAGTATATATTTTTGCAATAATACTAATAACCCACAACAATAATAATAGTAAATAACAATAATAATACAATAATAACGATTTTATAATAATTATTTATATCAGTATCTTAATTAGTTCGTTATTACTGTAATTTTACTGTTATAATAATTATCTTGGCCAATTATACTTACCAGTTCCAAAATAATAATAATGAAATAATAACAATAATAATACGAAATAACAATATTATAAACCACTAGCATTATTTTATTCTACTATAGTATTTTATTATTGTTATTATTACAGTATAATAGATCTTTTTTGGCAATAACAATAATACTAATAATTAAGAAATAGTAATAAAATAATAATAATCATAATAATAATAATAATAATAATAATAATAATAATAATAATAATAATAATAATAATTTAATATATTCAAATGTTATCAAAAATTCTCTTTATTTTCTCACTTTTATCATCAATTATTGTATGATTTTAATACACTTCTGTAATTATTATCATTATTACCCTAATAATTGCCGAAATCACAAAGAAATCGAAAAACGCCATTTTGGAGTATACTCTCAAAGGCTATTTATTTCGCTAGATTTTGCCGCTTTTTCGACTTTTGGGAATGTTTTTCTTATACCTTTTTTATATTATATATGGACACAATTCCTTTTATTACCATCATCATATCATGGATTATAATTCATTATTATCGTTTATATATCATTATGATCATTATCAATCATTATCATCATCATTAATCATCATTATTGCAATTATTTACCATCATTATGCAATTGTTATCATTATTATTGCAATTATTGGGAGTTATAGTATATATTTTTGCAATTATATACTAATAACCACAACATAATAATAGTAATAACATATAATAACAATAATACCGATTTTTATAATAATTATTTATATCATTATCTTAATTAGTATCGTTATTACGGTAATTATTTGTTATAATAATATTCTTTGCAATTATATACCAGTCCAAATTAATAATAATGATAATAATAACCAATAATAATACGAATAACAATTTATAACCACTAGCATTATTATATTATACTTATACTTATTATTATTATTGTTATTATACAGGTATAATAGATTTTTTTGGCAATATACTCAATAATTAAGTAATATAATAATAATAATAATAATAATAATAATAATAATAATAATTAATAATAATAATAATAATAATAATAATACTAATAATAATAATGATTCAAATGTATCAAAAATTCTCTTTATTCACTTTTATCATCATTATTGTATGATTTAATACAAGTCTGTAATTATTATCATTATTACCAATAATTGCCGGAAATCACACAGAAAATCGAAAAAACGGCATTGGAGATATCTCAAAGGCTATTTCGCTAGATTTGCCGCAGTTTTCGACTTTTGGAAATATGTTTTTCTTATACCGTTTTTTATAGTATATATGGACCACATTCTGTATTATCATCAATACATATCAGATTATCATCATATTATCGTTATCATCTCATTATCATCATTATATCATCATTATCATCATTTTGCAATTATTACCATATATCTGCAGTTATCATTATTATGCAATTATTGGAGTGATAGTATATATTTTGCAATAATACTAATAACCCACAACCCCACATAATAATAGTATAACAATAATATAACAATAATAACGATTTATAATAATTATTTATATCAGTTATCTTATTAGTATTGTTATTACTGTAATTATTACGGTTATAATACTTATCTTTGCAATATACTACCAGTCCCAAAATAATAATAATGATAATAATAAACAATAATAATACGAATAACAATGTTATAACACTAGCATTATATTATTATACTTATTACTGATTATATTATTGTTATTATTACAGTTATATAGATTTTTTGGCAATATACTAATAATCAGATAATAGTAATAATTAATAATAATAATAATAATAATAATAATAATATAATAATAATAATAATAATAATAATAATTATTATTAATAATTTCAAATGTATCAGAATTCTCTGTATTCGCACTGTATCATCCTTAGGTTTGATTAATACAATTCTGGGAAATTATACATATTACCATAATAATTGCCGGAAATCACCAAAAGAAATCAGAAAAAAAAAACGTCATTTTGGAGTATACTCTCAAAAGGCTATATTTCGCTAGTATTTTGCCGCTTTTCGACTTTTGGGAATGTTTTTCTCCCTCCTATTACCTTTTTTATATTATATATGGACACAATTCCGTTATATCATCATCATTATCATGATTATCATCCATTATTATCGTATAATCATCATTATCATCATTATCATCATCATTATCATCATTATTGCAATTATTACCATCATTATTGCAATTGTGATGCAATATTATTGCAATTATTGGAGTTAATAGTATATATTTTTGCAAAAATTACTAATAAACCACAAAAATAATAAATAGAATCAAACAATAATAATAAACAATAAAACGATTTTGTAATAATTATTTATATCATTATTAATAGGTATCGTTCTACTGAAATATTACTGTTATAATTAATTATCTTTGCCAATTATACTACCAGTCCAAATAATAATAATGATAAAAATACATAATAATACGATAACAATATTAATAACCACTAGCATTTTTATATTATACTTATATTATTATTATTATTTTATTATTAAGTTATAATAATTTTTGGCAATAATACTAATAATTAATTAATGTATAATATTAATAAAAATAATAATAATTTAAAAATAATAATAAATTATAATAATAATATAATAATATAATAAAATAATATTAATAATATTCAAATGTTATCAAAATTCTCTTATTCTCCATTTTTTCTCATTATTTATGTTAATACAATTTGTATTATTATCATATTACCCTAATAATTGCCCAAATACCAAAGAAATCGAAAAAAACGTCATTTTGGAGTATACTCTCAAGGCTATATTTCGCTAGATTTTGCCGCTTTTCGACTTTTGGGAATGTTTTTCTATACCTTTTTTATATTATATATGGCACAATTCCTTTTTATTATCATCATATTAAACATGATTATCATCATTATTATGTTATCATCATATTCATTATCATATTATCATCATATTATCATCATTATTGCAATTATTACCATCATTATTGCAATTGTTATCATATTTTGCAATTATTGGAGTTATAGTATATATATTTGAAATAATACTAAAAAACACAACAATAATAATTAGTAATAACAATAATAATACCCAATAATAACGATTTTATAATAATCTTTATATCAGTCTCTAATTTAGTATCGTTATACTGTATTATTACTGTTATAATATTATCTTTGCAATTATAATACCATCCAAATACATCATAATGATAAATAATAACAATAATAAAACGAATAACAATATTATAACCACTAGCATTATATTTATTATACTTATGCTTATTATTATTATTGTTATTATTACAGTTACAATAGATTTGTTTGGCAAATAATATAATAATTAAGATAATAAGCTAATAATAAATTAATCAATAATAATAATAATATCCCCCATAATAATAATAATAATAATAATAATAATAATAATAATAATAAATAATAATAATATTAATAATATTCAAAATGTTATCAAAATTCTCTATTCTCACTTGTTCATCATTATTATTATGATTAATACAATTATGGTAAGTATTATCATTATTACACTAATAATTGCCGAAATCACAAAAGAAATCCCCCCCCCCCCGGCCAACAGTCATTTTGGAGTATCTCGCAAAAGGTATATTCGCTAGTTTTGCCGCTTTTTCGACTTTGGGAATGGTTTTCTTATACCGTGTTTATCTATATATATAGGACAACAATTCCTGTTATTATCATCATCATTATCATGATTATCATCATTATTATCGATCATCATCATATCATCATATCATCATTATCATAGCATTACATCATTATTGCAATTATTACCATCATTATTGCAATTGTTATCATTATTATTGCATTATTGGAGTATAGTATATATTTTTGCAATAATACTAATAACCACAACAATAATAATAGTAATAACAATAATAATAACAATAATACCGATTCATATAATTATTGTAATATCATTATCCTTAAATTAGTATCGGTTATTACTGTTAATTATTACTGTTATAATAATTATCTTTGCAATTATACTCACAGTCCAAATAATAATAATGATAATAATAAACAATAATAAAAAGAATAAACAATATTATAACATAGATTATTATTATTAGACGTATACTATTATTATTATTGTTATTATACCAGTTTATAATAGATTTTTTGGCAATAATACTAATAATAAGATAATAGTAATAAATAATAATAATAAGAATAATATAATAATAATAATAATAATAATAATAATAATACTAATAATAATAATCATCAAAATGAGAATAATAATAATATTAATAATATTCAATGGTATCAACATTCTCTTTATTCTCACTTTTCTCATATCATTATTATGATTAAGACAATTCTGGTAATTATTATCATTATTTACCTAATAATTGCCCGAAATCACAAAGAAATTTGAAAAAACGTCATTGTGGAGTATACTCTCAAAAGGCTATATTTCGCAGATTTTGCCGCTTTTTCGACTTCTGGGAATTTTTTCTCCTATTACCTTTTTTAGTATATATGGACACAATCCTGTTTATTATCATCATCATTATCATGATTATCATCTTATTATCGTTATCATCATCATTCTCATAATTATCATCATTATCATCATCATTATCATCATTATTGCAATTATTACCATCATTATTGCAATTGTATCATTAATATTGCAATTATTGGATTATAGTATGATTTTGCAATAATACTAATAACCACAACACAATATAGTAATACCATAATAATAACAATAATAACGATTTATAAATAATATTTATATCATTATCTTAATTAGTATCGTTATTACTGTAATTCTACTGTATAATAATTATTTGCAATATACTACCAGTCCAAAGAATAATAATGATAATAATAACAATAATTCAAAACGATAACAATATTATAACCACGAGCATTATTATGTATTATACTGATATACTTCTTATTACTATTGTTTTATTACAGTTATAATAATTGTTGGCAATAATACGAATAATTAAGATAATAGTAATAATAATAAAAAATAATAATAATAATAATAATAATAATAATAATAATAATAATAATTATAATAATAATATTAATAATATTCAAATGTTATTCAAAATCTCTTTATTCTCACTTGTTATCATCATTATTATTTATTGATTAATACAATTTCTGCGTAATATTATCATTATTACCCTAATAATTGCACGGAAATCACCCAAAGAAATCAAAAAAAAAAAAAAAAAAAAAACGTCATTGGAGTATTACTTCACAAAGGCTATATTTCGCTAGATTTTGCCGCTTTTTTCGACTTTGGGAATGTTTTTCTTATACTTTTTATATTATATATGGACACAATTTCCTGTTATTCTCACATCATTATCACATGATTATCATATTATTATCGGTTATCTCATCATTATCACAGTATCATCATTATCATCATCCATATCATCATTATGCAAGTATTACCATCATTATTGCAATTGTTCATCTTATTGCAAGTATTGGAGTTATAGTATATTTTTTGCAATAATGTACTAATACCACAACAAGTAATAATAGTAATAACATATAATTAATAACAATAAATAACGATTGTATAATAATTATTATATCATTATCTTAATTAGTCATTTTTTTTTTTTTTTTTTTTTTTTTTCCTCTTTTCCCCGTTTTTTATTACTGTAATTATTACTGTTATAATTAATTATCTTTGCAATTATACTACCAGTCAAATAATAATAATGATAATATAACAATAATAAAACGAATAAACAATATGATAACCACTAGAATTATTATATATACTTAGCTTATTATATTAGTGTATTAGTACATTTATAATAGAGTTTTTGGCAATAATACTAATAATTAAGATAATAGTAATAATAATATAATAATATAATAATAATAATAATAATAATAATAATAATAAAAATAATAAATATAATAATAATAATGATAATAATAATAATATTATAATATTAAAATGTTATCAAAATTCTCTTTATTCTCAATGTTAATCATCCATTATTATATGATTAATACCAATTCTGGTAATTATTATCATTATACCCTAATAATTGCGAAATCACCAAAGAAATCGAAAAAAAAACGCATTTTGGAGTATACTCTCAAAAGGCTATATTTCGCTAGATTTTGCCGCGTTTTCGACTTTTGGGAATGTTTTTCTTATACCTTTTTTATATTATATATGGACCACAATCCTGTTATTATCATCATATCATGATTATCATCATTATTTATCGTTATTCATCATCATTATCATCATTATCATATTATCATATCCATATCATTCATTATTGCAATTATTACCTATCATTATTGCAATTGTTACATATTATTGCAATTATAAAAATGGAGTTATAGTATATATTTTTGCAATAATACTAATAACCACAACAATAATAATAGTAATAACAATAATAATAACAATAATAACGATTTATAATAAATTATTTATACATACTTATTAGTATCGTTATTACTTGTTAATTATGACTGTTATAATAATTATCTTTGCAATTATACTCCAGTCCAAATAATTATAATGATTAATCCTAACAATAATAAAACGAATAACAATATTATAACACTAGCATGATTATTATTAGACTTCATGCTTATTATTAGTATGATTATTCAGTTATAAATAGATTTTTTGGCAATAATACTAATAATTAAGATAATAGTAATAAACAAATACAATAAAATAATCATAATAATAATAATAATAATAATAATAATTAATAATAATAATTACTATAATAATAAAAATAATAATAATAATAATACTAATGATAATAATCAATAATATTAATACATATTCAACTGTTATCAAAATTCTCTTTATTCTCACTTTTATCATCATTATATTATGATTAATACAAATTTCGGTAATTATTATCAATTATTACCTACTAATTGCGAAACACCAAAAGAAATCGAAAAAAACGTCATTTGCGAGTATACTCTCAAAAGCTATATGTCGCTAGATTTTGCCGCTTTTTTCGACTTTTGGGAATTGTTTTTTCTTATACCTTTTTTATATTATATATGGAACATTCCTGTTATTATCATCATTCAGTACATGATTATCAGCATTATTATCGTTCATAATCATCATTATCATCATTATAATCACTATCATATATATCATCATATTGCCAATTATTACCCTCATTATTGCAATTGTTATCATTATTATTGCAATTATTGGAGTTATAGTATATATTTTGCAATCAATACTAATAACCACAACAATAATAATAGTAATAACAATAATAATAACAATATATACGCTTTGATAATAATTATTTATATCAATATCTTAATTAGTATCGTAGTACTGTAATTATTACTGTTATAATAATTATCTTTGCAATATACTACCATCCAAATAATAATACATGATAATAATAACAATAATCAAACGAATAACAATATTATAACCACTAGATTATTATTCTATACTTATGCTTATTATTATTATTGTTATTATTACAGTTATAATAGATTTTTTGGCAATAATACTAATAATAAGATAATAAGTAATAATAATAATAATAAAATAATAATAAATAATTAATAATAATAATAATAATATATTCAAATGTATCAAAATTCTCTTTATCTCAGCTTTTATTCATCCTTTATTATATGATTAATACAAAACTGCTAATTATTATCATTATAACCATAATAATTGCCGAAATCACAAAAGAAATCGAAAAAAACGTCATTTTGGATATACTCTAAAACAGGCTATATTTCGCTTAGATTTTTTGCGCTTTTTAGACTTTTGGGAAGTTTTTTCTTTATACCTTGTTTTATATTATAATGGAACACAATTCCTGTTTATTATCATCATCATTATCATGATTATCATCCATTATTATCGTTACATCATCATTATCATCATTATCATTCATATCATTCATCATTATCATCATTATTGCAATTATTACCATCATTATTGCAATTGTTATCATTATTATGCAAGTATGGAGTTATAGTATATATTTTTGCAATAATACTAGAACCACAACAATAATAATTAGTAATAACAATAATAATAACAATAATAACGATTTTATTAATAATATTTATATCATATTCTTAATAGGATCGTTATACTGTAATTATTATGTTATAATAATTATCTTTGCAATTATATACCAGTCAAATAAATAAAATGATAATAATAACCAATAATAACAACGCCTAACAATATAAACCACTAAGCATTATCTATATTATACTTATGCTTATTAGTATTATTGTTCTTATTACAGTCATAATAGATTTTTTGCAATAATTACTAATGAATTAAGATAATAGTAATAATAATAATAATAATAATAATAATAATAATAATAATAATAATAATAATAATAATATAATAATAATAATAATAATATAATAAAATAATGAAATAATAATAATATTAATAATATCAACATGTTATCAAAATTCTCTTATTATCACTTTTATTCATCATTATTATATGATTAATACAATTTCTGGTTAACTAATTATTATCAATTATTACCCTAATAATTGCCGAAATCACCAAGGAAATCGAAAAAAACGTCATTTTGGAGTTATACTCTCAAAAGGCTAGATTTCGCTAGATTTTGCGCTTGTTCGACTTTTGGGAATGTTTTTCTTATACCTTTTTTATATTATATATGGACACAAATTCCTGTTATTATCATCATCATATCAGATTATCATCATTATTATCGTTATCATCATCTATCCTCATTATCATCAGTATCATCATCATGACAAATTTATTGCCAACTTATTACCATCATTATTGCAATTGGTATCATTATTATTGCAAGTATTGGAGTTATAGTATATATTTTTGCAATAATACTAATAAACCACAACAATAATAATAGTAATAACAATAATAATAACAAGAATAACGATTTTTAATAATTATTATATTCATTATCTTAATTATGTATCGTTATTACTGTAATTATTATGTTATAATAATATCTTTGCAATTATACTACCAGTCCAAATAATAATAATGATATAATAACAATAATAAAACGAATAACAATATTATAAACCACTTAGCATTATATAGATTATACTTAGCTTATTATTATTATTGTTTTTATACAGTTATAAGATTTTTGGCCATAATACTTAATAATTAAGATAATAGTAATAATAATAATGAATTAAAATAATAAGAATAATAATAATAATAATAAATAATTAATAATAATAATAATGATAATCAATAATAATATTAATAATATTCAAATGTTATCAAATTCTCTTTATTTCTCACTTTTATTATCATGTATTATTATGATTAAACAAGTCTGGTAAATTATATCATTATACCTAATAATTGCCGAACTCACCAAAGAAATCGAAAAAAAACGTCATTTTGGAGTATACTCTCAAAAGGCTTATATTTCGCCTAGATTTTGCCGCTTTTTCGACTTTTGGAATGTTTTCTTATACCGTTTTATATTATATATGGGACACAATTCCTGTATTATATCATTCATTATCATGATATCATCATATATTCGGTTATCATCATCATTATCATCATTATCTCATTATCTCATCATATCATCATTATCGCAATTATTACCATCATTATTGCAATTGTTATCATTATTATTGCAATTATTGGAGTTATAGTATATATTTTTGCACTAATACTAATAACCACAACAATAATAATAGTAATAACAATAATAATAAACAATAAACGATTTTTAATAAGTATTATATTCATTATCTTAATAGTATCGTTATTACTGTAAATTAGTACTGTTCGAATAATTATCTTTGCAAATTATACTACCAGTCCAAAAATAATAATAATGATAATTAATAACAATATATTAAAACGAATAACAATATTGTATAACCACTAGCATATTATTATTTACTTATGTTATTATTATTTATGGATTATTACGTTATAATAGAATTTTTTGGCACTAATACTAATAATTAAGATAATACGTAATAATAATAATAAAAATAATAAATAATAATAATAATAAGAATAATAATAATAATAATAATATGAATAAGATTACTAATAATAATAATAATCGATAATAATAATAATATTAATAATATTCAAATGTTATCAAAATTCTCGCTATTCTCACTTTTATCATCATTAGCTTATTATGATTAATACAAATTCTGGTAATTATTATCATATTACCCTAAGATATTGCCGAAATCACCAAAGAAAATCGAAAAAAAAACGTCATTTTGGAGGTATACTCTCAAAAGGCTACTTTTCGTAGATTTTGCCGCCGCCTTTTCGACTTTGGGACTGTTTCTTATTACTTTTTGTTTTTTATATTATATATGGACACAATTCCTGTGTTATTATAATCATCATTATCATGAGTATCATCATTATTATCGTTATCATCATCATTATCATCATATCATCATTATCATCATCATTATCATCATATTGCAATTATACCCATCATTATGCAATTGGTTATCATCGATTATTGCAAATTATGGAGTTATAGTATCTATTTTTGCATAATACTAATAAACCACAACAATATAATAATAGTAATAACAATAATAATAAACAATAAGAACGATTTTATAATAATTATTTATATCATTATCTTAATTAGTATCGTATTACTGTAATATTATGTTATAATAATTATCTTGCAATTATACTACCAGTCAAAAATAATAATGATAATAATAACAATAATAAAACGAATAACCATATATAACCATAGCATGTATTATATTATACTTATGCTATTATATCTATTGTTATTATTAACAGGTTATAATAGATTTTTTGGCAATAATACGAATAATAAGATAATAGTAATAATAATAATAATGAATAATAATAATAATAATAATAATAATAATAATAATAATAATAATAATAATGATATAATACTAATTATTAATAATATCAAAATGTTACAAAATCTCTTTATTCTCACTTTATCTTCATCATTATTATTATGATTAATACAATTCTGGTACTTATTATCATTATTTACCTAATAATGCCGAAATCACCAAAGAAATCGAAAAAACGGCATTTGGAGTATACTCTCAAAAGGCTATATGTCGCTCGATTTTGCCGCTTTTCGACTGTTGGGAATGTTGTTCTTATACCTTTTGATTATATATGGACACAATTCCTGGTATTATCATCATCTTATCATGATATCATCATTATTATCGTTATCATCATCATTATCATCATTATCATCATTATCATCATCATTATCATCATTATTGCAATTATTACCATCATTATTGCAATTGTTATCATTATTATTGCAATTATTGGAGTTATAGTATATATTTTTGCAATAATACTAATAACCACAACAATAATAATAGTAATAACAATAATAATAACAATAATAACGATTTTATAATAATTATTTATATCATTATCTTAATTAGTATCGTTATTACTGTAATTATTACTGTTATAATAATTATCTTTGCAATTATACTACCAGTCCAAATAATAATAATGATAATAATAACAATAATAAAACGAATAACAATATTATAACCACTAGCATTATTATTATTATACTTATGCTTATTATTATTATTGTTATTATTACAGTTATAATAGATTTTTTGGCAATAATACTAATAATTAAGATAATAGTAATAATAATAATAATAAATAATAATAATAATAATAATAATAATAATAATAATAATAATATAAATAATAAATAATAAATAAATAATAATGCATAATATTATCAAAATTTCAAATGTTATCAAAATTCTCATTATTCTCACTTTTATATCATTATTTTATGTATTAAAACAAATTCTGGTAATTATTATCCATTATCACCCTAAAATAATTCGAAAAAACCATATCGAAAAAACCTCATTAGGTATACTCTCAAAGGCTTATATTTCGAATTTTGGTTTTTCCCTTTTGACTGTTTTATTAATATATTTATTATACTCATCTATTATTATCATTCATTATTATGTTATCATCATCATATCATTATCATATATCATCATCATTATCATCATTATTCAATCATCATTATCAATTGTATCATATTATTGAATGAGTAGTATATATTTTCAAATCTAATAACCACAAATAAAAATAGTAATAACATATAATAACAATAATAACGATTTATAATATTTATAATTATTTTTTAGTATCGAAAATGTTTGTTTTAATTTTA
>NW_023655198.1:0-2500 GCF_015228065.2 Penaeus monodon
TTTTTTGGTTTTTTTTTTTTTTTTTTGTTTTGGGGTTTTTTGGTTTTTTTTTTTTGTCTCGTGCAAACATTTTTAAAACATGAAAAGTGAGGGGCATGTTTGCGGGGCCCTTAAAACCCCGACGCAGAGAAAGGCGTGTGTGACCTTGGACAAAAAGCTGTGGGGGTGCACGGGGGAAGATTCCCTTGCCCAAGGTTGGTGTGCAGAGGTTTACGCTGAGCGCGCACATTCCCCCCGGACAGAGTCTAGAACCCGGGGTGCGCTGTCAAGAGTGATGCGTGTAGAGGGCCTCGTGGAGCCCATTAAAAACCTGCAGCTGGCTGAGGGCGAGCGGTTGGGCGGGCTTGTTGGACCAGGGGGGGGTTAATTACATTTTTGGTACAACTTCTCTGAAAGGCCCAGAAGGCCAGCTGAACAAAAGTGGGCACTTGTAGGAAGTGGAGCATCCAGAAGAGTCGCCCGGGGAGCGAGGTTTGGTTGTGTGGGCCGTTGCCTTTTCCCTAAAGGACTTGGCGCCCGGTGTGGCTTTTCCCGGGGGCCAGGAAGCTACTCCTGGGGAATGGGAAAAAGAAGATGAAGTTCCCCCAGTAGCGGCGTTGGGGACTGGCAGACGCTGACCAGATGAGGACGAGCATTGGACGGTGGGGACGATGCAACAGACGTCAGTGGGACCATGAGCCAGGTTTTGGGGCAGGAATACCCCTCTAGTTCCACTCCAAATCTACCGCCGCCCACACTCCACCAGAGCGACCCCAGCGGACGAAGAAAGCCGGGTGGTGAAAAATTTTTTTGTTTCGAGAAAGGTTTACAATTTTTGTTTTTCCCGGGACTAATTTTATTTGAATTTTTTGTATTTTGTTTCTGTTTAGGGAGTCAGAGCAGACGGGGGCTTCGCTTTATAGGGGGGGGAGTCACGCCATGGGGGGTTTTGTCTCGTGGGAAAACAGTGTTAACATAAAAGGATGACTAACATGTGTTAACATGAAAAGGACCTGGGCAAACTGACGTAATGGGGTGGTGGAGGACGGGGGAACAAGCCAAGAGAGCGTGGGTTTGGGGGTGCTCCCGTGAAGACCTCGGTTGCCCTTTTGACCCGATATTTTTGTTTTCCCCGTTTACTGTATCTGCATGTGACTGCTGGTTTCCCCCTGTATTTTGCCCAAGAAAATGTACAGGTAAATAACTTTTGGGAAAAAAGGAAAGACGGCATTTTGTGTTTTTTTCGTGCCCTGCCCCGCCATTGGGTTTCCTCTCGGGCGTTCGGGGGGCGTCTCCGGGGTTTGGACTGTTCATGTTTCCCACCCTGTGAATAGCACGCCCTCTGCTAGCCTGCCTTGTGTTTTGGGGGCGAGAGACTAGGTTGTCGGGGTAACGAAGACTGGGGGGGAGGAGGAGGGAAAAAAGAAAATATAAAAAAAAATAAGCAATTTTTGTAAAGGAAGTGGTTTATGGGAAGAAAAAAACAATAAAATTTTTTAAAAAAAAAATACATTTAAAAAACCTTATGAAAATATCAAAAAAATCAATTTTTGGGAACGAAGAGATGAAGGTTTTTAAAAATTGTTTTGGGGAAGAGAAAGAAATAGGAAAAATTTATCCCAAAGGGAAAAAAATTAAATCAAATTTAAAAGAAAATTTAAAAGAAGGGGGAAAAAAAAAAAAGTAAAAAAATTTAAAAAAAAAGATATTTTTTGTTTTTAAAAAAATTTTAAAATATTTTAATAAATTAAAAAATAATATATATATATATTTTTAAAAAATATATATAATTTTATTTATATTATAAAAAAATTTTTTTATTTATAAATATAATTATCCCTTTTAAAAAAAATATATATATTTAAAAAATTTTTATTATTTTATTAAAATAATATAATATATATATATAAATATATATAATATTTATAATATATTTTTTTAAATTTTTTATTATAAAAAAATATTTTTATAATATATTATAATATTTTTATATATATTTTATATTTTATAATTATTATATATTTTTTTTTATCAATATCTTTTTTTATTTATTTTTTTAATTTATTATAAAAAATAAAAAATATTATATTTTTAATTTTATATTAATTTAAAAATTAAATTTTTTAAAAAATATATAAAATTTTTTAAAAAAAAAAATATAAAAATTTTTTATTATTAAATTTTTAAAAATTTTTAATAATTTTTTTTTTTTTTTTTTAAAATATTTTAATATAAATTTTTTTTTTTTTTTTTTAAAAAAAAAAAAAAAAAATAAAAAAAAAAATAAAAAAAAAAAAAATATAAATTTTTATATATATTAAAAATTTATTTAAATTATATTTTTTATTATATAAAAAATAAATAAATTTTATATATCTTTTTTAATTAAAATTATTAAAATTTAAAAATATTTTAAAATATATAAAATATAATTTATTTATAAAAAAAAAAAAAAAAAAAAAAAAAAAAAAATTTTTTTTTTTATTAAAAAAAAAAAATTTTTTTTTATTAAAATTTTTAT
>NW_023655201.1:0-4296 GCF_015228065.2 Penaeus monodon
TTTAAAATTTATATTTTATATTTTTTATATATAATATTATATAATTTTATATTATATATTTATATATATATATAACAAATAATATACAAAAAATAATACATAATTTTTTAATTATATTTATATATTATATAATAATTTTTAAAAATTTATAATAATATAATTATATTATAATTTTGTGTGTGTGTGTGTGTGTGTTGTGTGTGTGTGTGTGGTGTGTGTGTGTAGGTGGTGTGTGGTGTGTTGTTGTGTGTTTTTGTGTGGGTTGTATTGTGTGTGTGTTTTGTTGTGTGTGTGTGTGGTTGTGTGGTGTGGTGTGTGTGTGTGTGTGTGGTGTGTGTGTGTGTGTGTGTGTTTGTGTGTTATATATATTATATATATATATTTATAATATAATATATTATAATAATTATTGATATATATAATATAAATATATATTTTTATTGTATGTATATTTATATATATATATATAAAAATAGTATAAGGTATTGTTGTGCATATATAATATATATTATATAAATATATATATATAAATATATATATTATATATATATATAAAATATATGTATATATACATAAAATTTTTTAATATTATATATATTATAAATTAAATTATGTATTATAAATATATAATTTTATTATATACTAATATTTAAATATATAGGAGAGAGAAGAGAGAGGAAGGAGAGAGAGAGAGAGAAGAGGGGTGAGAGGAGAAAAGACAGAGAGGAGAGAGAGAGAGAGGAAAAATAAAAAGAGATGAGAAGAGAGAGAAAAGAGAGAGAGAGAGAGAGGGGGAGAGTTGGTTTGTATATATATTTGTATATATTAAAAATAAATATAATATATAATATAATTAATAAACAATATAAAACAGGTGTGTGTGTGTTGTGGGTGTGTGTGTGTGTTATGTATATGTATTATATAACACCACACACACACACATAAACCCCACACACACACACATACACAAAACCCATACCACACACACACACACACAACACAACACACACACATACCAACACAACACAACAAAACCAAAAAACACACAACACAACACACACAAAACACCACACGGCCACCCACCCCCCACACACACACACACCCACACAATATAATAATATTTTATATATATATAAATTTTAAAAATATAATTTTTATTTATATATAGTATATTAAAAATATATTTGATTTTTTAAAATGTAATGTGTATATAATATTTAATTTTATAATGTATTAATTTTTGATATTTTATATATTAATATAAATATATATATATTATAATATAATAATATATTTATTAAATATAATATATTACACATAAACCCCCCATATGGGTATTATATATATACATAATTACATAACAAATTATGTATACATATTATAATGTATATATTACATATTAATTACATATTAAAAACACCACACCACACACACCACACCCCAAAACACACACAACCCACACAAACATAAAAAAAAACCACACACCAACACAACACACACAACAACACAACACACACACATATATATATATATATATATATTATATATTATAAAAATATTATATATGTTTTTATAATAATATATATATATATATAATTTTAATAAATATATATTAAATTTTAAAAATATATGTGTGTTGTGTTGGTGTTGGGGTGTGTGTGTGTGTGTGTGTGTGTCTATAAAATTATATATATATATATATATATAAATATATAATTATATAATAAAAAAATTATATATATATTATATATATAGTAGGAATACATATATATGTATTATGTATAGTATGTATATAGTAATTTTTTATATTATTATTAAATATATATATATATTATATATTTAGAGAGAGAGAGGAAAGAGAGAGAGGGGGTGAAGAGAGAGAGAGAGAGAGGGAGGGGAGAGAGAGGAAAGAGGGGAGAGAAGGAGGGGGAAAAGGGAGAAAAGAAGAAGAGAGAGGAAAAAGAGGGGCAGAAAAAATACAAGAAAGGGGAAAAACAGACAGACAGAGACAGAAAGACAGGGCAGACACACACACAACCACACAAAGAAACACACCACGCTTACACAAAAACACAAACACACAACACCACACACACACCCCCACAACAACCACAATATTTTAATATATATTATATATTATAATTATATATATATATATATTATAATTTGTGTGTGTGTGTTGGTGTGTTTGTGTGTGTGTTTGTGGGGTGGGTGTGTGTGGTGTGTGTGGTGTTTTGGGGGTTTTTGTGTGCTTGTATTTTTTAGTGGTGCTTTGGAAATTTAATTTTTCCAAGTTTTTGGTGGCCAAAAAAATTAACGTCGGTGTAAATTTCGAAATTGTTAAAAAATAAAAAGTTTATGTGGGGGAATCAAGATGACGTTGGTTAAATCATTTTTTTTTTTTTTTATTTTTTTGGCTGTTTTCCCTTTTCATTCTGTGAAAAGGGTTATTGTGATTGTTTATCGAAAAGCCCGTTCTTTCCCCTTGTACTTCCTTCGTGTTCCTTACTCCCGGCGGCTGCACGTTTTAAAAAATATGGAAAGGGGAGGGGGGCCGAATAGGAAAAGTCGTTAAGTCCCCCTTTTTGGTCATTTTTTTTTACATTTTCTGAATTTGGGGCTTACGTTTTTAGTTGTGAGCGCACCTTTTTTACGATACCCTTCGTTGCTTAAAAGAGATGTTAATGAGTTTTCTTAAAATTCGTAAGTCTCTTAGAAAGTTTTAGAGGAGTCACTCCAGGCCATTCGATGGCAACTTTTTTAAACAATTGTGCCCAGATGGCCCTGAAAGGGGAAAAAGTCATCAAAGCTTTGCAATAAAATTGGATCATCTTTACTCGCGTAGTAGGCTGTAAATTTTCGCTTTGCTCGGTCGTAAATTTGCGTTTTATTCCCTATGATTGGTGTTTGTTGGGGGCGCGCGGGGTTTTTATAATATTTTTTTATTATAAAATTTATATATATAATATAATATAATATAAATATATATTTTTATATATACTAGGTATATGTAAAAAATATATAACATATAATATATAATATAAAAATATATAATATTTTAAAATTTTATATAAAATAAATCATACATACATAATACAACACAACAACACCAAAACACACCCCACACACACACACACACACACACACACACACACAAAATTTTAATTAAAATTATATATATATTTTTATATATAATAATATATATAATAAATAATATATATAAAAAATATGGTAATGAAAAAATTTTAATATTTTTTTTTTTTCAACAACTAATAATAAAACACACCCCACACAAAAACACAACACCACACAACAAACACACACACACACAATTTTTCTTATATTTTGTGTGTGGGTTTTTGTTGCATTTTGGGTTTTTTATTGTGTTGAGTGTGTGTTGGTGTGTTGTGTGTGTTTTTGTTGTGTGGTGGTTTGTTGGGGGTGTGTTTTTGTGTGTGTTTGCGGTATGTGTTGTGTTGTGTGTGTATACATTTAAATAAAGATTGTATATTTCCTCCCTTTTCCATCTTTAAAAAACTATTAACCCACCCCCCCTTTTCCTTTGCTCGCTGTGCTGGTAAATGTTGAATGTTGAAAAAAATTAAACGACGTAAAACTCGACCCTGCCATATCGTACATCACTCTTTAGTATTGTTTTTTATCAATGGATTGTAATTGCAGCAAGGATGAAAGGGAAAAAAGGGAAAGAGCTAGTCTGAAATCCGATTCTTATAAAAAAAAAGTATTTCAAAATGTAATTTGTTTTTTTTCTTTCTTAACAATTCGCCTTTTTTAAAAACCACCCTTCTGCCGTCCCACCCATGCGGGGTCGGTTTGATAAGTAGGGGAAAAAAAACAGATTTATTTTTATTTTGTTTCTGACAAGAAAAAAAAATCTGGAGATGCCCGATCATTACCCCTTGTGTTATTGGCATCCCGTTTATAAACCCCCTCCCATTCTTCGAAACAAAAAATTTAATGCAAGATGAACATAGCTGTTTGTCAAAAACCGTATCTCCATTTTTCTAATTTCAGATAGGAAAAAAATAGCAATTCATCCCCTTTGGGGAGTGCCCGAACACACAAAAAAACAGTGGCGTGTGTGCATCACTTACTTTTAAAAATTTCTTTTTCCCACGGAACAGGTAAAGCAATTCATTTTTACCTGGGAGGGAACACACCTACCTCACAAATACATTTGCATGCCGCACACACACACAACACAAACACCACACACACACACACACACACACACACCCCCCCCCAAAAAAAAAACACACACACACACACAAAAAC
>NW_023655203.1:0-4295 GCF_015228065.2 Penaeus monodon
GTTTTACAAAACCCCATCCCATAAATAGCATTTGAACAAATTAAAAAATTTTAAACAATGCTAAAAAAAAGTTGGCAACTTTTACCCCGGCTTAAAAAATGCATATAAAAAATGTTTTTAAAAAAATGGCTATGGTTCCCTTTAAAACAAAGGAAAAGTACACGACAAAATCATATATATAATTTTAAATAATAAAAAAAAATATAAAAAAAAAATAAGGAAAAGGCATCGTCCACTTTCGTTTGCGCGGGCAATCGGCCTTCTTTAGGGGAACTCAGGCATTCCCATTTCCGGCGCTATTTTTCTAGTAGGGTCACTACTTAATATTTTTGCAAAAATACTATAACCACAAAAATTAAATAAAAAACAATATTAAAACAATAAAATATTTTTTAAAAAATTATTTATATCATTTTCTTAATTATACGTTATTACTGTAATTTTTACGTTATAAAATTATTTTTTCAAATTATACTACCCGTACAAAAAAAAATATAATAATAACAATAATAATACTAAAACAATATTATAACCCCTAGCATTATTATTATTATACTTATACTTATTATTTTATTGTTATTATTACAGATATAATAGATTTTTTGGGAAAGGGTATAATAATTAAGATTATAATAAAAATAATATTTAAAAATAAAAAATAATAATAAAAATAATAATAATAAAAATTTTAATAATATTCAATGTTTCAAAATTTTCTTTTTCTCACTTTTTTTCATCTTTTTGTTTGATTAATACAATTCTGGTAATTTTATCATTATTCCCTAAAATTTCCGAAATCACCAAAAAATCGAAAAACTCTTTTTGGGTATACTCTCAAAGGTATATTTCGCCGATTTTTCCGCTTTTTGACTTTTGGGAATGTTTTTTTTAACCTTTTTTCTATTATATATGGACCAATTCCCTTATTATTCATCGTTTTCATGATTATCATCATTATTATCGTTATCTCATCTTATCATCATTATCATCATTATCACATCATTTTCTCATTTTTGCAATTATTATCATCATATTGCAATGTTTCATTTTTTCAAAATTATTGGGGGTTTTAGTATATATTTTTGCAAAAATACTAAAAACCACAATAATAATAAGTTAAAAAATACAATAATATAACAATAAAAAAACGATTTATAATAAATTTTTTATATCATTATCTTAATTAGTATCGTTATTACTTAATTATTTCTGTTATAATAATTATTTTTGCAAATTTTATACCAGTACAAATAATATAGATTAATAATACAATAATACTAATAACAATATTATAAACCCCTAGCATTATTATTATTATACTTATACTTATTATTATTATTGTTATTATTCAGATTAAAAAGATTTTTTGGCAAAGATCTAAAAATTAAAATAAAAAGTAAAATAAAAATAATAATAATAAAAAATAAATAATAATAAAAATAATAAAATAATAATAATAAAATAATTTTTAAAATATTCAAGTTATCAAATTTTCTTTTTTCACTTTTATCATATTATTTTTTATTAATACAATTCTGGTAAATTTTTATCATTATTCCCTAAAATTGCCGAAATCACCAAAAAACGAAAAAACGTCATTTTTAGTATACTCTCAAAAGGCTATATTTTGCTAGATTTGCCGCTTTCTCGCTTTTGGGGGAAAGTTTTTCTTATACCTTTTTTTTTATTTTATATGCACATTCCTCTTATTATTCATCGTTTTCATATTCATCATTATTTCTTATCATCATCATTATCATCATTTTACATTATCTCATTATATCATCATTTTCACATTATTTCAATTATTATCATCATTATTGCAATTTTATCATTATTATTCAATTATGGAGTTATAGTTATATTTTTGCAATAATACTAAAACCCCAAACAAAAATAATGTAAAAATATAATAAAAATAATAAAGATTTTTTAATAATTATTATATCATTTCTTTAAATTTGTATCGTTATTACTTAAAAACTGTTATAATAAATTTTTTTTGCAAATTTTACACCTCAATAATAAAAATTAAATAAAACAATAATATTAAAACAATATTATAAAACTAGCTTTTATTATTATACTTTTACTTATATTATTATTGTTATTTTTCAGATATAATAATTTTTTGGCAATGATACTAAAAATTTTTTAAAATGTAATAATATAATAATAATAATAAAAATGATAATAATAAATTTAAAAATAATAATAATAAAAATAAAATAATTTTTTAAAAAATTCAAATGTTTTTTAATATTCTCTTTTTCTCACTTTTTTTTCATTTTTGTTATATTAATACAATTCTTGGGAAATTATTATCATTATTACCTAATAATTGCCAAATCACCAAAAAAATCGAAAAAAGTTTATTTTGGAGTATACTCTCAAAAGCATATTTCGCTAGATTTTGCCCCTTTTTCGACTTTTGGAATGTTTTTCTTATACCTTTTTTATATTATTATGGACACAATTCCTCTATTATCATCATCGTTTATCATGATTATCATCATTAAATTAAACGTTATCATCATCATTATCATCATTTTCACATTATCATCATCATTATCATCATTAATTGCAATTATTATCATATTATTATTGTTATCATATTATATCAATTATTGGAGTTAATATTATATATTTGCAATAAAACTAAAAACCACAAAAATAATAATAGTAATAACAATAATAATAACAAAAAAAACGATTTAATAATAATTATATATATCAAATTTTCTAATTAGTTCGTTATTACTGTAATTATTAGTTATAATAAAAAATTTTTGCAATTAATACTACAATACAAATAAATAAAATGATAATAATACAATATAAAACTAATAACAATATTATAACCACTAGCATTATTATTAAATTTTACTTATACTTATTATTATTTAAATTTAAATTTTTATTACAGAAAAATAATTTTTGGCAATATTAATAATTATTAAAGATAATAGTAAAATAATAATATAATAATAATTAATAATTATAATAATAATTAAATTTAAAAAATTTAAAAATAATAATAAAATAATTTTTTAATAATATTCAAATGTTTTTTCAAAATTCTCTTATTTCCAAACTTTTATATCATTATTGTTATGATTACAAATAATAATAAATGATAATAAAAAATAATATCTAATTTAAAAATTTATAAACATAGCAAATTTTTATTATTTACTTATAACTTATTTTATTATTGGTTATTATTACGATATTATTAATTTTTTGGCAATGATACAAAATTAAGATAATTATAATAATTAATAAATTTAAAAATAATAATAATAATGATAATAATATAAATAATAAAAAAAATAATAATGAAATAATAATAATAATAATAAAATAAAATTTTAATAATATTCAATGTTATCAAAAATTTTTTATTCTCACTTTTATCATCAATTAAATTTTTATGATTAAATACAATTCTGTATTAATTTTCAAATTTTTTACCTATAATTGCCGAAATACAAAAAAAAATAAAAAAAAAAAAAACTAAAAATTTATAAACTAAAACAAAATTTTCAAAAATTTTCCCCTTTTTCGACTTTTAAAAGTATTTTTTCTTTATTTTTTTTTCTTTTTTATTTTTAATGAAAAACAATTTCTCTTATTATCATCATTTGTTATCATATTATAAACATTATTATCGTTATCATCATCATTATCATATTACATCATTTCATCATATTATCTCATTATTGCAATTATTTTATATTATTGCAATTTTTTATCATTATTATTGCAAAACTTGGAGTTATGAATATTTTTTGCAATTATAAAAAACCGCAACAAAAATAATAGTAAAAACAAAAAATTAAAAAAAAAAATAAAGATTTTATAATAATTATTTATTCATTATCTATTAGTTCGTTATTACTTATTATTTCTGTTTTAAAAAATTATTTTTGAATATTACTACCCGACAAATAAAATAAAGATAATAATAAAAATAAAAAACTAATAACAATATTATAACCCCCTAGCATTTTTATTATTATACTTATACTTTTTTATTATTATTGTTTTTTTAAAGTATAAATAGATTTTTTCAATGATACTAATAATTAATATAATAGTAATAATAATAATAATAAAAATTTAAAAAAAAATAATAATAATAAAAAATAATAAATAAAAAATAATAATTAATAATTTTTAATATTCAAAAAGTTATCAAAAAATTTTCTTTTCTACTTTTATCTCATTTTTGTTATGTTTAAAACAATTTGGTAATTATATCATTATTACCAATAATTGCCGAAATCACCAAA
>NW_023655204.1:0-2500 GCF_015228065.2 Penaeus monodon
CACACACACACACCACACACACACCACACACACACACACACACACACACACACCACACACACACACACACACACACACACCACACACACACAACACACACACACACACATCACACACACACACACATACACACATGCACATACACACACACACACACACATACACACACACACACACACACACACACACACACATATATAAATATATATATATATATATATATATATATATATATATATATATATATATAAGTATAATATATATAATATATATATATATATATATATATATATATATATATATATATATATATATATATTATATATATATGATGTGTGTATACATATGTATATACAAATAAACATGCACACTCATCCACAAACGCACGCGCATATATGAAAAAGAACGCTAGGTTATTATACTAGTTATACAGGTACCCAAAAGGGAAGGTTAATGATGATGAAATGTAGACCATGAATTTACTTGATAACAGGTAAAGAGAGGTCGATGAACAAGCGGGAAGTTAATAAAGCGGTAGATGTACGGAGAAAACGGAGATCGTATAGAAGGGTTAAGTAAATGAGAAACAAAATGTTTATAGAAAATAATGCTGATGGTAGTGTTCATAGCGATAAGTGAGTGATAAAGGTAAAGCTCATGATGATAGTCACAACTACAATTAAAGGCTACCAGTCGCATCAACAACAATAACAACAAGCAGTAGTAGTTATGTGATAGTTATGAAAATAGTGATGACAGTAATGTTAATGAGGTAATAATGCTGGTAATAATGTCGGGGATAAGAGTGATGAAGATGTTATTAACAATGTTTCTGATAATACAAATAACGATCGCGAGGAATATGAAGAAAGATAAGAGGCATAGAATAAAATAACAGTGAATAAATAATTAAATAAAACACACACACACACACACACACACACACACACACACACACACACACACACACACACACACACACACACATATATATATATATATATATATATATTTTATATATATTATATATATATATATATATATATATATATGTGTGTGTATGTGTGTTGTGTGTGTGGTGTGTGTGTGTGTGTGTGTGTGTGTGTGTGTGTGGTGTTTTATTTAATTATTTATCACTGTTATTTTATTCTATGCCTCTTATCTTTCTTCATATTCCTCGCGATCGTTATTTGTATTATCAGAAACATTGTTAATAACATCTTCATCACTCTTATCCCCGACATTATTACCAGCATTATTACCTCATTAACATTACTGTCACACTATTTCATAACTATCACGTAACTACTACTGCTTGTTGTTATTGTTTTTGATGCGACTGGTAGCCTTTAATTGTAGTTGTGACTATCATCATGAGCTTTACCTTTATCACTCACTTATCGCTATGAACACTACCATCAGCATTATTTTCTATAAACATTTGTTTCTCATTTACTTAACCCTTCTATACGATCTCCGTTTTCTCCGTACATCTACCGCTTTATTAACTTCCGCTGTTCATCGACCTCTCTTTACCTGTTATCAAGTAAATTCATGGTCTACATTTCATCATCATTAACCTTCCCTTTGGGTACCTGTATAAACTAGTATAATAACCTAGCGTTCTTTTTCATATATGCGCGTGCGTTTGTGGATGAGTGTGCATGTTTATTTGTATATACATATGTATACACACATCATATATATATATATATATATATATATATATATATATATATATATATATATATATATATATTTATATATATATATATATATATATATATATATATATATATATATATATTTATATATGTGTGTGTGTGTGTGTGTGTGTGTGTGTGTGTATGTGTGTGTGTGTGTGTGTATGTGCATGTGTGTATGTGTGTGTGTGTGTGAGTGTGTGTGTGTGTGTGTGTGTGTGTGTGTGTGTGTGTGTGTGTGTGTGTGTGTGTGTGTGTGTGTGTGTGTGTGTGTGTGTGTGTGTGTGTGTGTGTGTGAGTGTGTGTGTGTGTGTGTGTGTGAATGGTAAAACACTCTCTTAGAAAAACCCACACTGCAAAAAACTAGATTTATTAAAAGTAAAACTACAGTTTCGAAATCCACCTGGATTCCATCGTCAGGTCTGAAGAGGAAAGGGAGAGGAGTAAGTATAAAAGAGAGAGAGGAGGGGCAACGCCTCCGGGATAGTACAGTGGTAACGTGTCGGCCTCTCATCCGAGGGGTCGGCGGTTCGCGCCCCGCCCAGGCGCGAGAAGTTGCACTTGTCGCCCGGAGGTTACTGCTGTGGCTGGGCACCACGGCGGGTAAGGACTCGGTTCAGCCGGGTCAGCACCAGCTGACACACGTGAGCGAGTCGGCATTAGTCGACAAGAACCGGGCTTCCCTCATGGGCGAGGCTCAGCCTCCCTTTTTTCTGCCATATATATATATATATATATATATATATATATATATATATATATATATATATAATATATATATATTATATATTATATGT
>NW_023655205.1:2500-4295 GCF_015228065.2 Penaeus monodon
AGAATGGCTTCCCATAATCTATACTGGCAGGTTGTTGGGAGAACGATGGATTCGTTTGTGTGGTGGAACGCTGTCGAAATGCGTTTGGATTTTTTTGCGAGTGAACTTCCTCGGCAATGCGTTGTTTGAGGTCTTTTAAACGTCCTGTTGTTTTATTCCCTTGGTAATGTAGGGAAAAAAGGCGTCTAGTTGGATCGCTTTTCGGACTAGAATTAGTATTTGTTCATTATATCTTGTTGGTTTATGGTTATAGAATAAAAATGTTTCGAGTCCGGCAGTTAGGGAATGGCGGGTGTGTGTGATGAATCACCGGCGATAAACAGGATTTGAACTCCGTTGTTCCGGTTAGTCTGGCTTAGTCTGAGTTACGTGATGCCTGTCTGGACGGCCATAATTCAGGTCTTTATGCGCAAAATGAGGGACAGAGGAAGCTGGCACTCGCCTGAAAATGCAGGATCCGATGTGTCGTTTGTGCCCCTTATATCAGCCGCACGTGTGGAAGGAGGCAATCGGGAGAGAAGCTGAATCAATTAGAAGCGTGACAGGAAGGAGAGGGGGCGGGCGAGGATTATTGCTGGCAGGACAATCATGATAAAGCAAGGCGGGGAAGGGGAGCATAAACCGGCGACGGTGTATTGCCATGCACGACATGTGGTCAATAAATATCCCAGGCTGCTAGCGTGAGAATGCGACGGTCCTTCCCGCTTAAGCTCAAACCTGGAGCTTGTGGTCGCTGTGAAGACACTCTGCCAGCACCTCATGCGTTGTCGTCATGCAGCTGTCGACCCCCGGCCGCCCCCTTCCCCCGCCGTATCAGTATGTCATCGAGGCGCCCCCAACCCCGGGGAGAAACACTTGTGCAGCATCACAACAACAACGCCGAACGCGGGCAGGAGAGCAGGAGGGCGGGAGGGGGCGAGAAGGTAAACAAAGACATCAGTCTCCTTACCTCAGCAATGCCGTCGGGAAGCCAAGGTGCTGCTCGACGTCCGATCACTCTTTCCCGTCACGAAGGCCCAGCCGAAGGTCCCAGCTGAGTACGAGGATGTGACGCAGCGGCGAAGGAAAGAATATCGTAGACACAACCTCCCCATCCGCGACGATCGACCGCGCCGCGTGCACTGGCTGGCGGGCCTCGGCCTCCCCTCCCCCTTTCTCCCCTCATCACCCTCCCCCTCACGTTCGGCCCCTCCCCCCCTGCCCTTCTCTCCCCTCCCTTCCCCGGACACTCATGCGCCAGGAGGCAAATGATCATGTAGATCCAACAAGGCTGTGAGCAGAGCGGGATTTACTGGCCATCGTTCGCTGCGTCTGTTACCTCATCCGCTCACGAAGGCCACGAAAGGGAGTAACTTTCGGTTGGTAATCGTACCCGTCGCCCGCCTGCGTTTACCGAGTTACGCTCCGGGGCTGATTAATTCAGGGTAGATAACACCTTGGCGGCCACACCCGATTTCCCTCTACCTATCTGGCCCTTCGTTGACCGCTCGCCACTTCCTCCCCTCGGCGTCCGTTGTCGCTTCCCTCCGGCCATTCGCTCCTCGGGTCGTCTTCCTGCCCGTGACACCCCTGGGCTCGCTCACCCTTGCCCTGCCTCCTCGGTCGCCTTGTCCTCCTCCTCGTGCGTGTCGCTCGTGTTCACCGTGGACGTCCCCTGCCTCGTCCTCCGCCTCGGAATTCCCTCGCACTTCTTCCTATGGCTTCCATTTCCACGCTCGGGGAAGACTCAACGTTCGTTTCGGGGGCATCCAACTCTTTTGTTAAATTCCAAGGGGCCCCGTCCCCACAGTTTTTG
>NW_023655206.1:0-4294 GCF_015228065.2 Penaeus monodon
TGTTTTTTTTTGGGGTAAAACCCACACAACACAATATTATATATATTATATATATATATATTTATATATATTAATTATATATATTAATATAATAATATATATATATTATTTATATATAATTATTATATATATTAAATATAATATATATATAATTATTTAATATATATTGTATTTTATAATATTTATATATTATATAAATTATATATATATATATATATATATATATATATTAATTATATAATATATATAATATATATAATATAATATATAATATATAATTATAAAAATTAATATTATATTATATAATATTATATATATAATAATAATATAAATTTAATAATAATTTTGTAATTAATATATAATATATATATATATAATAAATATAATTTTATATTTTTCTTATTATTATATATTTAATATATATAAATATTATATAATATATTATAATATATATTAAATAATATAATTATATATAAATTATATATATATAAATATTAATTTTATATATATATTGTTTGTTGTGGGTGTCTGTACTAATACGCCCAAAATATTAAATATATACCATATATATATATATTATATAAATTATATATATTTTTAAATATATTATATAATATATATTTATATATATATGTGTGTGGTTGGGTGTGTGGTGGTGGTGTACACCACACACACACAACACACCACACCACACAACCAACACCACAACAACAATAATATATAATATATAAATATATAATTATATATATTATATTATATATAATATTAATATATTATTATATATATATATAATGTGTGTGGTTGTGTGTGGTGGTTGTGTGTTGTGGTGTGTGGGTGGTGTGTGTTGTTAATATATACATATTATATGCCATATAGAATTATATATATATAATATATAATATAATAATATATGTATATATATAATATATATTATATATTATATATATATATATATATAATATATATATTATATATATATGTGTTGGTGGTGGGTTGTGGGTTGTGGGGGGTGTTGGTGTGGGGTGTATACATATAATACCAGGAATTTTTCATTTTTCTCGTAAAATTTTTTTGAAAAAAAATATTATTTTTCCAAAATTCCTTTTACTTTTTTTTTACCACGCTTTTCTCAGTAATAGTTTTAATCAACCACTGTTTAATTACTATTAAAACCATTAAAAATTTTTTGGGTAAAAAATCATTTTACAATCTTATTTATTAATTGGTACTGATATTGAGACTTTATTGTTATTAAAATTGGCCATTTCCTCATTGTTAATTTTTGGTATCAGTAATTTGTTGTTTACACTTCTGAGGTTTAAAAAATTTTTTCACACAGAATTAGTAGATGGAAGTGGTTTTTTACTTTATTTTAATATTTATATTATTTTTTTATATAAAATATATATAATTATAATATAATATATAATATATATAATAATATATATATATATAATATATATACCAATACAAAATATATAAAATATATATACATATATTATATATATATTATATTAAATATATTATATTATATATATATATATTATATATATTATATATTAATATATATATATATTTATACAAAACAATAATGTATATACATGTTATATATTTATAAAAATTATATATATTTATATTATATTGTTAATATATAAAAATAATTTGTATATATATATACATATTTATAATATATATGTAATATATATAAAATATATTATGTATATATATAAATTATAAATATATTATATTATAATTTATATAATATATATATAGAAATAATATATTATATTGTTAATATTTTTGTATAAATATATTTATATATAAATATAATATATATAATATATTATATATATAAATTTTTATATATTATTAAAATATATATATATTATAAACATAACAGACCACCACACAACACAAAACACACCAAAACCACCCCACCACACCACTAATATAATATATATATATATATAATATTATATTATAATAATTATAAAAATATTATATATTATATATATATTGGTTGTGTGGTGGTGTTGGGTGTGTTGTGGTGGGGTGTTTTGTGGTGGTGGGGTGGGTTGTGGGGGTTTGGTGGGTTTTGGTGGTGTTTTGTGTTGGTTTTTTATGTATTATGTTAATATATAATATTATATATATATATAAAATTAATATATATTAAAATATATATATAATATTATTATATAATATATTATATGTGTGTGGGTTGTGGGGTTTGTGGTGGTGGTGGTGTTTTGTGTTTTTTTGGTGTTGTAATAGTAATATTATAAAATAATTATTAATATATATTTTATAATTATATATATATATAATATTATATAATAATATATTATAATATAATATAAATATATATGTATAATATATATTATATATATATATTTAAAAATTAATATATATATATATATTATATATAATTATAAATATAATTAATAATATTTATATAATAATTTTATTTACTTTTTTTGGTTTCTGTAATGCATTCGTGGTAGTAAAATATTAAATTTTTAAAATAAATTGTCCCCCCTTTTTTTTTATTGAATTTAATAATTTTTTTTATTATAAAATTTTTTTTTATGATCATATTTTTACCATCAGCATTAATAATATTTGTTTCCATAACATGGGAGTACTTTTTCCATTTCCTAGGATGAGCGATGAGTGGTCCCCCTCGCCGACTGGAATGCCCCTTTGGAAACCACCACTCCACGAACGAGGATATATTATGCATAATCTTTGTGATCCATAAAAAGGTAAAATACAAAGGAGAAGTTCCATACAGCGGCAATATTTTGCCAAAGGAAATTCTCACATAAATCAATTTCACATTAGCCCATAATAAATGTACATAATGAAAGCAACCATACTGCTGTAAATTTTTTGCATATTAATAAATTACATAAATATAGTTATTACATACAAAGAGGAGAAGCCATAATAGTTTTGTGTTGGATATGCCTGGCAGTTTTTTGGGAAAAACTATATCAACTAATAATTATTTTTTAGCCCATTTGACAGTAACATAGAAAAGGAAAAAGCCACAATAATTACTTTGTCAAAAGGTTTTTTTTATAGTATCGCCTTTACTGATTTTCCTGCTGTGAATAATATATAATTTTAATGTGTAGTTTTTTTTTCGAGAAATAATAATAGTTTTTTATCTCCAATTGACCCTTTTTTTTTTTTTTAATTCTTTCATGGAATTTTTTTTTTTTGTTTCTGGTAAGCTTCAAAATAATGCTTTTAGGGGAACAGGGGCAGTCCAAAACACTCCCTATAAAGAAATTGAAAAAACGAAAGAAGAACCGACCACACACAAATGTCAAATATCTATAATCTATCCATCTCCTATCTATCTAATCAATATATATTAATATATATTATATTTTATAATATAATATATATATAATATATATATATATATTATATATATATTTATACCCCACAATTATAATTTTACACATGCCATTATAAAATATTTATATATTATATATTTATATTTATATTATATATTATATATATATTATATATATATATAAAATATATATATATATACACCATATTTAAACCACACATACATACATTTTATTATTATTAAAAATCATCATATTTAATTGTTATCCATTATTACTAATTTGATTATTTTAATTTTGTTTATCATTATTATTAAGTAAAATAGTGGATAAAAAAATAATGGTGAGGATAACCGATAATACCATAAAAATGATAATGCTGATAACGAGGATGATGTTTTGATAAAATTTTATAATTGTTTGTTAAAATTTAATTGAATAACAATGATATTTAATAATGATTCCATGAATAACTGTGGCAGGGATGGGGGACCATGAATGATAATACCAGATTAAAAAAAAAGTTAAAATTTGATGATTAACATTTTTTAAAAAATATATTTTTTATTTTGCTTTCCTATCACTTCGTAATAATCCATAATATATTATTTTTTTTTTTTTTTAAATTTTGGGGAGGGGGGGGGTTTTAAATCCTTTATTAAACAAGTCCCCCCATCTGTTTTGACTAGCAAAAAAGTGAAGCATTTTCTTTCCCATTATTGAATTTCCTTTGTTTTGCGAAAAAAGTTTTTTCCTCAGTAAGATTTTTGGACGTAATCAGTCAAGATGAATTTTGAAAAATCCCTATATCTAATACTATACCCAAATCCTAATGAATAGCATTTTTTTTTTTCTCAAATAAATTGACCCCTGCTTTTTTTTTTATCCGTTTTTTTTTACGACCCAATACTTTGATTAAAATTTAAAAA
>NW_023655208.1:7500-29522 GCF_015228065.2 Penaeus monodon
TTAATAGGTTCCAAAAACAAAGATGGTTGTTTTCCCATTTTTTTTTTTTATTCATAAAAAAACGCAGGGGTTTTTTTTTTCCCTTTTCCCCAGGATTCGGTTTGAATTTTTTTTGTGTTTTTTTTTTTCCCTTCGTTGTTCCATTTAGGATTTGTAAAAAAAATATAAAAAATATTAAACCAAATCATAAAATACCATGAAATTGAATGTAAAACAAAATAAATAAAACAAAGAAAGCAAAGACAAATTACTCAATTCGAATGAAAATTTCGAAGGGCCCCCTTTCTCGAAACCTTTTTTTTCGAAAGGAAAAGGGGAAGATTCTTATTACTATAAAAAGATGCTATATTGTCAAAAAGCTCATAAAAAATGTATAAAATAAAAAATTATTTTATTAATTCCCCCTGTGCAATACAGCTTTTATTGTCGAAAATAAAATAAAAGGAAAGGCCTAATTCATAAAGGAATGTTTTTCTTTATTGTTATCATTTTTATTTTTTATTTATTTATTTTAAAAAAGCACGATCGGGGAGTTGATTTAAAAAAAAAAAAGGGTGTCAAAATACTGTAAACCAAATTCGTTTTGGAGTATTGGTGGAGGGCCAAACCCCAATACCCTAATTATCCTTCCTCAAGTAGGAACAATTGTTTATTTTCTTTCTTTTGGGGCCCCCTCTCCCCCACAGCACTAAGTGTCCCAAAATTTAATTGATATGGGAGGAAATCAATTACAAGTTCAAGAAACAGCTAGGGTAGGCCCCCAATTAAGTTACTGTGATAATTACAGTGTATGATACACAGTGTCGACACTTAGCGTGGGAGTTAAAAAAATGTTGTAATGAAATAAAATTTTTAAAAGATCTTACTCCCGGTCACTCTTTTTCACTTTGTTCAACCACCGGCTTTTTTGTTTGGGGGCCCGCGTGCGCCAGCGTCGGCCCCGTTTACGGGCCTGTTCTTTTTACATTGGTGTAATAAGCTTTTTATCGCCTTTCTGTTATTAAAATCAAAAACAGTACCTCAATTTGTATCGCCGTTTTACAATCATAACAAATGGTTTGGTTAAAAAAAAAATTTTTAACCCAAAAAGGGCATATAAAAAAAAATAAAGGTATAGGTGAAAAAGGGGAAAAAGGGGAGTGGGTAAAGGGAAAAAAGGGATATAAAAAGGTGATTTAAGCAAAATTGTCAAAAAAAAGTGAGATTTTTCAAAAGGCCCCGAGGTGGGGGGGAAAAAAAGGGGGGGGGGGGGGGGGGGAAAAAACAAAAAAAGGGGGGGTCCCCAACCATCCAAAATTTAAAATTAATGGGTTATTTTTAAAAAGGGGCTAAAAAAATTCCAAAACTTAAATTACTTCTGGGGTCGCTGAAAAAAGGTAAATTAAATTTTGGAATAATTTAAAAAAAAAAAATTTTTTTCCCTTTGTTACAATGGTTTTTTTTTTTGTTTGGATGACAAGCTTTTTTTTAAAATTTCCCCCCGTGTGCAAGGAAGGCCGGGTTTTATTCTGGCGGGGGTTTGAACAGGCAGCAAGATTTTAGACGGAATACCACGCCCCCAAAATTAAAAATTTTTTTCAAAAACCCAATTTTTGAAACAGAGATAGTGCCATTCCGACAAAAAAGAGGGAAGAACACCAAACCAAACCCCGCCCAAATTAGATCCGTGTTTTACAGGGGAAAAAAAGCGTGACTAGAGGGGTTTCCAAATATAGAGCATGTGACTCTTGAATAGGAATATGTTCTTGCCTTGGTTTGGGGTTTTTCCAATAGGGGAATACCAAAATCATTAAAAAAAAAAATTGGGCGACGTATGTCCAATCCCAGCATCTTACAGCATGCTGGGGTTTGGGGGCATCCGGGACTGCCCCAGTGGCCAGACTAAGAAATGTATGGTTGCACAGGGTTCTAAAATACGGATGCGGGCTGCCGTAGCAGAAGAATAAAACGTTGCATCCATATTCAGCATAGAAGAATTAGGGATTTATGCAAGAGATGGAGAGTCTGACGGTCGGCAGCCCAGGAGGTATGGGCAAGCACTCTCAAATTGACATAGCCATAATACAAGCTACCGTAATATATGGGGTGCGGTAACCCAGGTCAGATGGTAATCAAAGATGAGAACAAGTAACACACATGAAATTCTACTGCCATGAAAATACTAGTCAGGATCACAATACGACGAGAAATGCTAGTCTTAACGGCAGACCCCGGGAAATCCTATTAAGTCTTAAAATCCCCAATTTCATACAAATTATGTAAAACCTCATGGCGCTAGGGATAGTAGGGCATCTGTGGTAGAGGGCTTTTTCTAAAAGCAACTGTGCATGAGATAGGTAACTACCTTTCTCTTAGTACCACATAAGGCGAATATTTACCATCCTTTTCCCAACGTCTTGTAAATGCATGGGGACGATAATGTAGAGTGTAAAGGAACCTTCTTAAGTTTCGGGAATGGGTATAAACATTGCTAACAGCCTATGATGCAGGAAGCTCACTAGTATCCCAGATCACATAACAAAGTGACCGTAAAAATACGTTTTTGTTGGGATTTGGTGTTAAAATGGTATATGTTTTGTCATCATGACCTGGGGAAGAGTCATGTTATTATGATAGTATGCCAGTTGAAGCTTATATATGGTGGGGAAGGGACATTATCAGATTAATCCCCAGGAGATGCAAAATTTATGCCAAAAATTTAAGTGCCTACGGTTGTATGTAAAAGGTGATATAGGATCCTTTTTTGAAACACAAGCAAATGATCTGCAAGAAGTGTAGCTACGTCAGTAAATTCTGATATTTCCTTATTCTGTTTCAAACTTAGGTTTGAGGAGTCTTTGGGGTAATAGTCGAAACATGGGTCTTCCAGGACGCAGCCCTCGTCTCTTTCAAGACTCGCCCTGCTCGACCCTAGCGTTTTGGAATTCCTCCTTCGGATTTCCCAGATTTCGGCGGAGACGGGAGGTCTACCTTGGAACAGGATGTAAGGGAAATGGGCCCTTCTTCAGATTAGATTAAACGGAAAGGGGTGGCAACCACATAAAACCCAATGAAGAAGGGTGAGGCAAGACCCTTTACGAGGTAGTCAAGACCACCCTTCTCACCTGGGAGGCTGGGAGGGAGGTAGACATTGCATTATGTGTAGTATCGATGGAGAAACGCTTGCACATAATAGCCTGTACTGGGTGTTAAGCCTAAGAAAGGGTTGACATTACTGCGAACTAGGAGGGCTGTCACCATGACAACTCAACCCAGGGAATGGTAGAGTAGACTACATTATGCTACCCTACCAGTAGGGTGGCATCCCAACTTGTCCTCATGACTAGGTTGGTACATAGAGGGTAGCTAGTTGTGGGGCGACAGTGTTTAGCAGGTAGCCAAACCGCCAACATTTCTGGCATTGACAGGGGAGGAGTCGATGGTTAATGGTTACAAAGCCAAAAAATGTGCTAGACATAAAGATCATAGTGTAGTAGTGAAAAGGGTAAAGAGGGGGTTAGTTACGATAAATGTGCTACACGTCAAAGTCGTTAAGCAGTTCAGGACAGTATGTACTGAAAGGGGCATAGAACAGTGAGAATAGATGGAGTAAATGAACTAAGGTAGAGATTAACAAGGATTAATCAAAATTCCAAGGAAGGAGTGTGGGATTCTGCAAGAATGTTCGTAGGGTAAGGTTGGGATTAGCAAAAGAAGAAAGGGGGGGGGGGGTTAAGAGTGATGACAGTTTCAGGAAAAAAAGTCAGGAGGGAGAAAATCCAGGGGTAGTTGTTGTGACAGTCGTGTGTATCCAGAGGTAAGTGGAAGGGAAAATGGGAAGGAAAGAGTGTAGGGGGAACATATATAGGAGAAAGATGGTTTCATTAGGTACTTTGGATATAGAGCAGTGGTCCCCAACTTCTTTATTCTGAACCCAACAATATATGATAATCCCCATGGCCCTATTCAGTGACTCATCTTTCAGATTCCATTATACTAGTTATGAATAGTGTAACGTGTGCAATAACTATAGGATAAGAACACGTTAGGGAAAGATTCCTCTTCATTGATACGTGATACTTATACGTAGGAACTGTAGGTAAAAAGGTTAGGAATGAGTTAATGATTAGGGTAAAGTTACGGTTGAACAGTACTGGGGGTAGTATGGTAGTAAAGAGGGTAGACGGGGTATAGTATAAGCTAATGGTTATTAGAAGGGAAGGAGTTAAGGGCTTGAGAGGGTTATGATACGTATCGTGGCGAAAACCGCAAAAATGAGTTTAAACGATTAGGACACGTAGACAGAAATGGATAAAGAAAAGGACAAGGAAAGGAGAAGAAAAGACCATGCAAAACTGAAGCGAGGGCCGAGCTATTCATGGGTGATTCCCCCCCACATTGGGCCTCAGTCTCTTAAGCGCCTCCACGACGACAACGTACAAGGGATGGGGGAGGGGGGAAATACAGCGCAAGGATGGGGCTTGGGGGAGAAGCCTTGTATAGCGTTATGACAAAGTATTGTGAATAAAGATAAAAAAAGAGTTAACGATTAGTGTTAGTGGACAGAACAGCAGGAAGAGGAAAAGAAAGGGGGGGAGAAGAAAAACCATGAACATTTGTTGAGGGACCAAGGTGGGCCCTAGTAAGGGTGATTCCTGTACTGTCCCGTTTCCTCCCACTAAGCACCCCTCCCATCGGCAACAACGGGGGGGATTTGGGGGATATATCTTGTTGAATTATTTTTGTATGAAGGTTTGATTGGGATGACGGGATTCTTTGATTGGACGGGGATTATTTCTTACTAAATTGCAACATTCGGGAAAATGGTTTTTGGGGTAAGGTTAAAAGCAAGAGAAAAGTGCTAACATCTAAGGTCATGACACTATATTAATGTTGGGGAAGGGGGGGTTTATTTAGTGATTATTTTGCTAAGCTGGCAAAGGAATTGGGAGAAAAAGGGGTTAGGGCCCGGGGTGTGAAAGGAGTTGATTAAGAAGGATTGTATGCGTTTGGGGAAAAGAGAAAAAGGGTTTTGAAGAAAGAAAGTGGGGATTTGTAAGGATGTTGAAAAGGTTTGGGGAGGTCGGTAAAGGGGAGGATAGGGGGGGAAAAGTAGGGGTAGGGGTTGTTTCAAACGGGGCACGACAATGGATTGTGGGTTAAAAGGGGAACTTTACTAAGGCCATAAGGGGGATCAATTGAAACATCAGATGGGAGTGTGTTAGACGGGTGTGGCAATGCGTAATGGGGGCGAAAAGGGGTCTCCCAAACGTCTTTTCCCCGATGAAAAGGGATTTCCCCCAGGAGGAATTGAATTTTTACAGAATGTAATTTATTGGCGGGGGCTTGACCAAAAGATTGCCATCGAATACAAAAAAGGTCTTAAAGTGGGGGAAATAACCCTTTCCCTGGGATACGTGAAAGCGTGGTGTATGATGTGGACAGAGAGGGGGGCGTTAGTGTATCTGTGTTCATTCCCGGGGGTTTTCCAAAACATGGCTGGGAAACCCAGAAAAATTTTGTTTGGGTTTTATGGCGTTGGCAGGTAGAACAACCAGTTCTGGATCTTACAAAAAAGGGGGTTGGGGTGTGAAATTGATTTTATGAGAGTTAAAGGGTTAGGGGGAGTCAAAAAAATTGAAAAAGGGGAAAAGGGGAGAGTGAGTATGTGTGTTTTAGAGCAAAAAAGGGAGGTGCATACGTTCTGTAGTAAGGAAAAGGGTTTCAGGAAAAGGGAGTATTTAAAAAGTACATTTTGGGAAAGGTTTAAAACTGAAAAACCAGCCCCGGGGGTGGTTTTTGACCCATCGTAAAACTTGAAATATAGGGGAAAGGGGTTTTTGGGGACAGGGGTCAAGGAAATGTGTGAGAAGGAAAAGTGGGAGGGATTTTGATTTTGGTGGGGGGGGGAAAAAAAAAAGGAAAATAGGGGGGTGGGGTATAAGCCAGGGAGGGAGGGAAATTTGGCAGAGAACGGGAAATTTTGGGAGAGGGGGGGGAAAGGGGGAAATTTGGGAGAGGAGGGTATCCATGGGGTTTGAGAAAGGAGAAAGGTTTAATGGGGGGAATGAACAAAGGTGGGAAGTAGGGGTTGGGGGATAGAAAGTTTATGAGGGAAAAAATTGGTGAACAAACATAGCACAGAGAAGAGAAGGGAAACGACGTCGAGTAGAGATGGAAAGGTGTTCAGTGTACGGGCCCTTCAAAGGGGGAGGAGGGGAAAGGCACCAGTGCTAAGCAAAGCCCAAACAGTGTTTTGTTTGTTTTAAAGATGGGCAAGGAGAGAAGTTGAGGAAAGGGGAGTAATATGGCATCCAAATCAGAGTGGAAGGATAAAAGGAAAAAAAGATGAAGGGAGTTTTGCGATCTGAGCCCCATGAATTGGGTTTGGGTTTTTTTAAAGATTCGAAGACGGGGGAAAGTTTTTTTTAAATTTTAGAATATGGTTCGCCGGGGGACAGTTTGGGTCAAAAATGACCCTGGGAAATTTTCCCAGAGGGGTTGGAGTGGGGTGCCATAAAGAAGGGAGGGGCAAAAAGGGGACCTACACGTGAGCGAGAAAAAAGAATGGAAAAAGTTTAGGGGTGGGAGAAGGGGGAAGAAAATGGTTTGGGCCCGGGAAGATACGGATGAGTTTTGAAATTTGGGAAGAAATTGGTAAAGTTTTGGGTATGGATTGTTAGGGGAATAGTTTGGTTAAATCATAAACATATAGTATGCCCGGGGCTCCTGGTGATTTTAAATGAGGAAATATCATTAAAAGCAAAAAGGAATAAAGGGGACGGGCCCACTCCCTTTTGGGAAAAATTTGTTTTGGGGAAAGAAAATGAGTGGCAGGGGCGTTTTGCCGGGGAAAGTGCTTTTGGGAGGGAAGGCTTTATAAGGACCCCCCTTTTTCCACAATGCCTAGAGGGGCCCAAATTGTTGGAAAATAGGGTCCCGAAAGGGTCGTATAAATATGCTTTTCTAAAAAAAAAAAAAACAGCTAGTAGGGATTCAGGGCGTGAAAAAGCAGAGTAATAATGTCTAAAAATGGGGCGGGGGTTTCAGCGTGCTTCGGCACGGCGAAAACCGAATTGGGAAGAAGAGAAAAGATTGTAAATTCCCAAGATCCACTTTAAGTGGAAGTTAAACCATTCCCTTAATAGTTTGGACAAGCAGTAGTTAGGAAAGGGGGGCCCAAAACCCTTGGGGAAAGGGGTACCCGATTTTTTGGGTTTCAGGAAGGGAAGGAAAAGAGCTTTCGCCAATTAAAAGGGAAATTTCCTGATGTCCTAGTGGTTGAAAATTTTTAATGGGAGGAAAAGGGGAGAAGAGGGGAGTTGCCGGACCCATACGGTAGGAATACCTTTCGGGGCCCTTTCATGAGGTTACGGAAACGATTGTAGGGCATTAATAATTTCAGAGGAAAAAAAGGGGTGCATTATGGGACTCAGAAGAGGAGGGGGTTGAAGGAAAAGGGGGGTACTTTTTTCTGGGGGTTTTAAAGAAGAAAAAATAGGGGGAAAAGGTGAGAACCCACCGGACTTGGCTGAAAAATCACCCATTTCTTTAGCGATTTGGGAAGAGGATCAAAATGAGGGTATTTCGAATAGGAGGACGGGGGAAAGGAGGGGGGGGATTTTGCCTGATGGTTTATAAATTTCGGCCCCAAAATATTTGAGATAGATGTAGAGGATGTAATTAAATGAAAAAATAATTTCGCCAGTTTTTTTTTTTACTATTCGGATTGTACGAGGGAAGATGGGCAGTTCTTTTTAAAGAAGGGGGCTAAATATTTGTTTGGAAATACCTCTTTTGTACCCGGAAACCTGTTCCCAGGCTGCACTTTTAGGCGAAGTGTTTTAGTGAAAGTCAAAATTTAACCTGGAACAATTTGGAGGTATTTTGGTCTTGGGGTTTCGGGGGGAATAGCTTATGTGAAAACTCTTAAAAATTTATTTGTGAAAATTATCTTTTCGGGAAAGGGGGGGTGGGGGAGGATGGGGGGGTATAAAATAGCAGAGGTGAATTGAAAGTATCCCATTCGGCTCTATCAAAGCCCCCAGGTGGAGGGGTTAGGGAGTGGACGTAGGGAATTAGGAGAAAGAAAAGGGGAAAGGGTCATATGGGGGAAAGTGGTCTAAGACTGACCAGTGAAATCTAAAGAGAGAAGGGGAACATAGAGAGAGGCCCAAGCATAAAAAAGTTTTGCGTGCGTGTATCAAATTTGGGGTGGGGCGTTTGGAATTTAGAATAGTGGGGGGGGCCCAACTTTTGGAGAAAAAGGGGGCTCTAAAATTGGGCCTCGGGAGTTTGTGACAGAATCCCCCAAATAGAGTGTGGGGGCAGTTAAAGTCACCAAATATGAGGAAAGGGGGTTGAATTTGGGGAAAAATTGGGATTTTCCCAAAACCCAACAAAGTAAATGGGGTGGGAAGGGGAGAAGTAGACGAAAAACTGTGATCCAACATAAAGGGAAAGGGATAGGGAAATGTGCAAGGGACTTTTTTTTAAAAAGGGAGGTGTGAAAAGGGGGGTTTTCTGTTTGATAAGTATGGATGAGACAAAAAGGGGAATGTGGGGAAAAACAAATGAAAAATTGGGGGGATTGGTGGGGGAAAGGATGGGTTTTAAAAAAGGGTCTCTTAAAGGGGTAAAAATAGTTTAAATTTTTAAGGGGAAAGGATTGACGAAGGTCGGGTTTGGGGGGAGGGGAAAACCCGCAAAATTTCCCAAATTTAAGGATGGTTAAAACTTATATTTTATATTGTAGTACGTTTTGGAAATTTTGAGGGGGAAGCAGTAGAGGGTGGAAAAGGTTGGAGAGGTCTGAATGGGAAGGTTTTGGGATTGGGTTCAAATTTAGGGGGGGTATTAGGGGGTTTGGAGGGTTTGGGGAAAGGGGATACTTGTGACAAAAAGGGATTCAGTGTGTACCAGGGGGGAAAGGGGAAGGGTAGGGGGGAGGGTGGAGGGTTAATGGGGGGGTTTGGGGGTGGGGGGGGGATGGGCTTTGTTGGGGGGTTTAGGAGGATTGGGGGGAGGGGATTAATTGGGAGGGGAGGATTCAGCAGTTACTTGGGGTGTTAAAGGGTGCAGTTGTAATATTTGGGGGTTTTGAGTGTCATTTTTTCAAAAATGTAGTCTTTAAAATATTTTAAAGGTTTCTTCTGGGGAAAGTTGGTTTGGGGAGTTTTTGGGATAAAATTTTTTGTGGGGGGGGGAGAGGCCCGGTGCCCTAAAAGCATAGGAAAAAGGGAAGGTGGAGGTGATTGTGGGGGGAAAGGGAAGGGGGGGGTTGGAACTTTTTGTTCTGCCCTGTTACGGGTGTTGCGAGGAGGGGGGGGGGGAAAAGGTGTTGGGATTGTGTGGTGTTTTGAAGAAATCGTTGAAAGAGATTTGATTGTCGGGTTTTGGGAATGGAAAATTTTTGGCGGGGGAAAGGTAGGGGGTTGGGAAGGGGGGGGAAGTAGGGGGGGGGGGGTTTTTAGGAAAATTTGTAGGGAGAATTTTTAACGGGAAGTAAGGAGAAAGGGAGAAAAACCCAAATCGACGGGCTTTTGGTCGGCTTCCCCGTATTGTGAGCCCAATTTTAAATCTGAGATTTTGCAAACCTCAGCTAAAATTTGTAGGGGGGGAACAGCCCTATAAAATACATTAGGGGGGCCGTTTCATTTGGGCCTGTGCGTGATTTTGCAGGGAAAGTATTTTCGGGCTATGGCCAGGTTGGGCACATAGGGGGCTTGGGGCTGTGGAACGGCAATTTTTTCGGGGTTTTTTTTTTTTTCCTAGACCCAATTTTTTTTTGGGCCCACTGACGTGGAGGAGGTTGGTATGGACGAACGGGGGAGGGATTCTCCTCCTTTTAGACTTTGGGGAAAAGGTAAATTGTCACGGAAGGAATTTTGGCTAGTTAGTAGGTTTTTTTCGAGACCCGGGGGGGAAATGGATAGTTTGCATGATGTTGCATCATAGTCTGGGGAAAGGAAAGTAGACTTCCCCACAATCTGCCCAATCTTTGTCATAGTTTGGGAAATTTTGTGGGGAGTTAAAAAATTTTCCCGGGGGAAAGTATTGGGGGTTTTGGAGGGGGTTTCTGCAAGGATGGGGTTCCCAATAGGTCTTTTTATTTTTGTTAATGCTTTTAGTTTGGTTTTCGGATGTTACGTCCAAAAAGGGAAAAGGGGTGGGGGTGGCTACGGAAAAAAAAAATTTCCCTACTTTTTTTTTGGAGACATTGTTGGAAGAGAAGAGTGTTGCCCAAGTGGGGAGCTTTGGGAGGGAAAACAAAAAATGGGTCCCATTTGGGCGCTGAAGGGGGTATTCAAAAAATTTTTTGTAGAGGGTGGGGTGTAGAAGGGGGGGGCGTGAAGAAAATGGAGTATGTTGAGGGAGGGAGGTTATGGGGAGGTTTGGGGAAAAAGGCTGTAAGGGATTAATAAAAGGGGGGGTGGGTGGTTGATGTTTGGGGTTTTTTTGGGGGTAGAGGGGGTTGAAAATTGAAACTTGCTGGGAGAGTGGAAAAGTTTCCCTTAAGGGGTTTTTTTTTTGGGACTGTACCCAGGGATTTAAAGAGGGGGTAGTTATTTTCAGTGTTCGGAGCCTTTGGGCCCAAAAGGGGAGCCCTTGGGGGCAGGGAAATCGGGTGGTTTTTCATCTTTGGGGGTAGTTTAAAAGGGGCAAGCCCCCATTGCCCCCCAAAAGTGGGATAAGTTTTCATTACCCCCAAAGGGGAAACCTGGATTTTGTTGGGGGAAAAAAAAAAGCCACCCCCCTCAGGGGCCCCTTGAAAGGGGAAGGGGTAGAAACTAAAACAGGGGAAAAAACCGGCCCATGGCTCCCCCAGGCCCCTTTAGGACTGCACAAAGTTGCCTTTCATCCTTTTAGCCAGCTCTCACACCTTAGGAGGTTGGTGTAAAGGGTTTGGTTGGGGGGGGCAGAAAAGAAAGGTGGGAAGGAAAAAAAAGGGCCATGCAAAAAAGTTGATCGAGGGCTGAGTCCCAAAGGGTTGGGGGGTTCCCCATCAATTTGTCCCCCCCTCCGCCTCCTAAACCCCCCCACCAAAAAACGGCAAGGGTTTTTGGGGGGGGGGGGGGGCCTTTTTTTAGGAAATGTTTTTTTAAATTGGGAAGAACGGGGATTTTTGGGGTTGGGAGGGGGGGGGGGTTATTACTTAATTTAAAAAAAATATTTCGGAACAAATCCAAATGGTTAATGGGTTTAAAGGTTAAAAACAAAATAAATGTGCTTAAAACATCCAAGGTTTTTAGCCCTAAGTTAATGTTTTGGGAAAAAAGGGGGGTTTAGTTGTGTTAGTTTTTTAAACTGGGGAAAAAGGGGTTGGTGAGTGAAAGGTTTTGGTTGGGGATTTTGGGAAAGGGGTTAGATTAGATGAAGAATATGTATCTTTTTAGGAAAAAAAAAAATAGGGTTTTTGAAGCAAAAAAAATGGATTCGGGAAGGAGGCTGATAGGGTTTGGGGGGGTCTGTGAAAGGGGGGGTAGGGGGGGGAAAGGGAGGGGGTACGAGTTGTTTTTTAAACGTGGGGACGGGGAAAGGGGGGTTTTTGGGATTGGGGGTTTCGGTGGTGTGTATTGACTTTAAGAGTTAAGAGGGTTTCATAAGGGATTCACGTTCGTAAGGGGGGAGTGGAAGGGGTAGAGGGGGGGTGGGGGGTTAAAGTGGGGGGGGGGGTTGGGGGGGGGGGATGGGTTTTGGGGGGGTTTGGAGGATAGGGGTAGGGGGAATCATTTGGAGGAGGATACAGCAGTTTCGGGGTTTGAAGGGGGCAGTTGTAAGATTTGGAGGTTTAGTGTCAGTTTTCATTAGGAAAACTTGAATATTTTCCCAAAGGGTTTTTTCCCTTTTGAGTTTGGGTTTGGGAGTTTTGGGGGATAAAGGATTTCTTGGAGGGGGGGGAAAAGGGACCCGGGTTTTCTCAAGCATAGGGGCAAAAAAGGTGGAGGGTGATTGGTGGGAGGGAAGAGGGGGGGGAAGTTTGTTCTGTTGTTTAAGGGTAATGCGAGGAGGGAGAGGGGAAGGTGTTGGGATTGTAGGGGGATTGAAGGCTCTGTTTAGAGATTTGGGGTGGCTGGATTTAGGATGGCAAAAGAGTTTGACTGGGGGAAAAAGGGAGGAGGTAGAGGAAAAGGGGGGGTTTGATGTAGGGGGGGGGGGGTTTTGGAGAATTGTAGAATGAGCAGTATTACTGGATTTAAAGGGTAAGGGGGAAAAACCCCCGTTTTGGTGCTTCTTGTCTGGCTTTTATGTTGTGCGGTCCCAAGTTTGAATTGAGAGTTTCTACCTCAGACTCAAATTTTAGGTGGGGCAGCCCCTATAAAATAAAATTTTGGGGGGCCGCCCAGTTGGCACAGTGCGTAATTTTGCAGGGGAGTTAGATCGGGTATGGGCCCGGGGTTTGGGACTAGTGGGGATCTGGCTGTGGGAAAGGCCCAAAGTTTTGGGGGTGTCCTGACGCCAAAAAATTTTTGGGACTGACGGGGGAGGGGGGTTTTATTGGGCGAACCCGGGGGGGATTCTCCTCCTATTTAGGGCGTTAAAGGGAAAGGGCAGTCCCACGGAAGGGAATTTTGGCATTTAGTGGGGGTTTTTTTGATGACCTCTGGGGGGAATAGATTTTGCCCTTTTCATGATGTTTTCCCTCAAAAGTTTGAGGAAAAGGCAATAAATTTTTCTCCACAACCCCGACCAAACTTTGTCATAGATTGGGCAATTTTCTGGGGAATTTTAAAAATGTTCCGGTTGGGAAGTTGAGGGTTGGGGTGGGGTTTTGCCCAAAGGTGGGGGGTTTCCAAAATAGGTCTGTTTTTTTGTTAATTTCTTTTAGTTGGTTTTTGGATGTTATGTAAAAAGGGCGGGAGCCCGGGCCCGGGGCGGCTACGGAAAAAAACTTTTCCACTTGTTTTTTGGGGCCTTTTGGGAAAAGAAAGGGGGGTTGTCAGAGTAGGGAGCTGTGGGAGGGATCAAAGAAAAATCGGGCCCCTTTGGCTGCGCTGAAAAGGGTTTTTTCAAAAATTTTTTAGAGATAGGGGGTTTTTAAAAGGGGGGGGGCGTGACGAAAAGGGAAATAGTGTTAAGGGGGGGTATTTTTATGGGGAGGGGGCAATAAAAGGGTGTAAAATTAATAAGGGGGATTTGGGGGGTTGATGTTGGAGGTTTGGGGGGAAGTTTTTGAAGTTGAAAATGCTGGGGAGTGAAAAAGTTCCTTAAGGGTTTATTTTTGGCTACTGTACTATTTGGTATTTATGAGGGGGGGGATTATTTCCCCGTTTTTCGGGGCCGTGGTCCCAAAAGGGGAGCCTGGGGGCCCGGGGAAACGGGGGGGGTTTTTCATTTTTTGGGGGTATTTGATAAAGGGGGAAGCCTATTCCCCTAAAAAGGGGAGAAGTTTTCATTACTGGCCATGGTAACCTGGATTAGGTTTTTGGGGGTTTAAAAAAAGTCCCCCCTCAGGGTCCCCCTTTAGGGGTAAGGGGTTTGATAAAATAAATCAGGGAATACCGTCCCCCGGCTCCCTCGGGCCGTTCCGGGGGGCACAAAATCAGCCTTTTATCCTTTCGGGACGGGGTCACACCTTAGGAGGGTTTGGGTAGAGAAGGGTTTGGTTTAAGGGAACAGAAACGAAAGGTGGAAGGGAAAAAAAAGCCGGCAAAATTTGTTGAGTCAGGGGTTTTTTCCCAAGGTTTTGGGGGGTTTTTCCCCTCATGGGGCCGATTTTCCGCCTCCTAAACCCCCCAAAGACAACAACGGGCAAAGGGGTTGGGGGGGGGGGGTTTTTACTTAAATTTAAAAAAGCAATATTTCGAACAAATCCAAAGGGAATTTTTAGCTTTTGATCTCCCAAAAAAGGTATTAAAAAAGAAGTATGGGTTTCTCATCCTTTTGTTTTTCCGCGGGCCTTTTACAAAGTTTGCCTTGACGGACTACTTATAAACGCATTTTAATAGATTTTTAAGTAATTTTAATTTCATATTTTTGGTCCTATACCGCGATTAGCCTAGACCTTAAAAGGGGAAAGTTTCACTCCCTGTCTACTAAATATGGGGGTGGGTACTGCCCGGTGGGATGCCGTGTACAGGATCCAATTTATGGAAAAGTCATTTCAGATACGTGGAAATTTAAGGGGAAAATAGATCTTAAAATATTTTAAATTTTTCCCCTTTTCCTTTCACTTGGATTTTAGTTCTCCCAATTTTAGAGTAAGTTCAAAAAATTTTCTTTCCCCCTAAAGGCCAAATGCATTTTATGGGTTGCTAAAAGTAACCCTGTCCGAAAAAAATTTAGCCCTTTTTACCCAAAACAGTTTTAAATTTTTGGTTTCTTCCCCAAAAATATGCAAAAGAAATTTCGTTTGCTTAAAGTGAGTTATTAGGAAGCGGCTTTGGGTGTCCAAAAAGTTTTAAAAAGCATTCCCTTTAAAAAACTATCAGTACTTATTCTTTTTTTTTCGTTGGGATAACAAATTTAATGCTGTTTTGGGAACAGTAGGTGGGGGTTTTTTTTTTTATTATGGCTTTTTATTAGACTTTTACAAAAAAAAAATTTACCATCGCCACTAATTTTCCCCCTATGTTAAAAAAAAATTTAAATGAAAGGGGGGAGGGGGAATTTAAAATCAATGTCCTTTTAAACCCCTTTTTAATCATTTTAAGGGTTTCCGGGTCTTTTTTAGCCAAAAATCGAAGGGGTCGTAAATTTGGGGCAAGTTTTAAAGTAGCCTTCTTCAAGCCTGGTCTGTGGGGCGTAAATTTACCGAACTGCACCCAAACTCTTTCAGCGAAATAAAAATTTTAGTAAATTTTATATATATATTAACAAACACACACAACTATACTGCCCCACAATGTAGAAAAAATATTAAAAAAATTTAAATATATTCCCCATGATTTTTTTTATTAACCCAATAGCTCTAACAGCATAACAAAATACTAACTGTTAATTCCCGAATTTCTTTCAATAAACAAAATGAACAAAAAGGGGCTCACAAATTTACCACTACAGCAAATAAAAAAGTAATGTTAAAATTTTTCCCAAATGTATAAACCCTACTTTTTACATTCATTTTATTGTATCATAAAAAACAGTTTTCCCCCTTAAAAAAAAACCAGGGAAAACAAAGTATTCATATGTAAAAAAATCTGTTGTACAAAAAATTTGGAAAGGCTTCAATGACAGTGGACATGGGAAATTTCCCAACTATTTTAAAATTTAAAGCTGGGAGTATGGGGAAAGCAACAAAGTCCTTTAAATTTAACCCTTTCACACCCGGTTGCAAGATAACATTGTGCCTGGGTTTGTAACTTCAGTACTTGTAAAGCAAGCAAAATTTTGTTTAGTTAGAGCCTTTAGCCCATTAAAATGGATTTGTAAGACAACCCACTGGTTGTCATGAGAAAAAATTCTAAGATCCCCAAAAGATTTAAAGGTTTATCACTCAAGCAAATATGATCATTTTTAAACATTTGCCTTATGTTTTCAAATTCACAAAAATTTTAAACCCATTTAATCAATATGACAAGTTTTAAAAAAATCAGATGACTACGGACTGTGAGAAAAGTATTTTAAAAAAATGTATTGAAGACAGTACATAAAATTTTGAACTGTGTGTCCATTTTAAGTTAGTACATTTCAGCCATGTTACAAAATATTCTGTAGACAGGAAATAAATGAAAATTTTTACCTTATAAAATTTTAAAAAGTAAAAACGAATTTAATAATGTAAATAAAAAAAACAAAATTTGGTTTCACCACATCCCCTAAAGCTACTTAAAAATGCCAAGTTTCAGTCTTCATACCTTTCTAATCACATATTTCCTTTGCCCTTTTACCTTTTTGACAGCAGCTTGATAGGTTTTTTTTGGGAATGCGGTGCAAATGAATACCAAGGGTTTTTATCCTCAATCAGCTCATGGCAGTTCAGTGGGAGAGGATACGGGATGTTTTGAAGAACCCTTTTGGGGGGAAAAAAAAAATCAAATTAATTTTTTTTTTTTTCGACTTAAATACTTTCAGATAGGACTCACAGGTTTCAGACTGTTACATATGGATTAACATTAACTATAAATGCCCAAATAAAAATTTCCCAATAAAAAATGTAATGCCCAATTTTATAATGAAATATCAATCATAAGAAGCAATTACATACTTTGGCTTTTGGGGGGGATTTTTGGGGGGTTTACTTGGGGTTCCGGGGCAGTAAAGGGGTTTGGGCCTGCGGAAGGGGATGGGTTTTGTTTCTTCCCGGGGTCCCCAGGGGGCCCCTTTGAAACCTTTTTGGGGGGAGGAAATATTTAGAAAAATTTCACAATCAATTTGTTGTTTTAATGACATTAGAAAAATTATAACCGATTTAAAATTTAAATATATAAAAAATATTTTTCGGTTTTTAGATTCAATTTCCCTTTGGGTTGCCATTTTCCTCCCTTTGACGCAACCCCCTTGCCCTTCTTAGGGCCCTTGCCCCCTAGTTTTCACATTCTGTTTGGGGCGGGAATCCCTTTATGGGTGACCTTCTTAGTGGGCGCAGCTGCAACCTTCTGTTTTGCTGGCGCTGGCTTTTTAGCCCCAGCAGCGAGAGGTTTGCCTTTAAAAAAAATAAGATTTTTATTTTTTTTCCTACAGCACTAATTAAAGTTGCCCCGAAGAACCTAGCCCAAACATGCTGTAATTTTAAAAGGAGGGCTTTAGCAACTAAATTTTCTTTAAATTATTTTAAATGAGTTTTAAAACCCAAAAGGAATTTGATTTGACTAAAGATATTAACTAATAGCCTCAATTTTTAAAGCCAAAATTTTAAAACCTCACAAAAACTTTTAAAAAAACCTGGGATCTTTCAAGATTTTTAAACGGTTTTGGGAATTTTAATATGTTTATTTATACTGATTATCAAAATTACTTGCCCCAAAAAGGTAAAATGCAAGTAAATTGAGGAAATATACAAGAACCACACAAGACACACAGTCCTCCCTGACAAAATTCAAAAAATTTCCCTTCTTAGCCAAAGTCCAAAAAAAATAATCTAAACAGCCTACCCAAATCACCCAAATTTATAGAACTGCAGATTTTCAATTTGGGACAAAAATATGGTACCATTTTCACAATGTAGTTTTTAAAACCCACAAAATCTGCGTAATATAAACTACAGTCCTAGGACTTCATTTTTCCATTACCAAAACCCCTTTACAAGACCTGAATTTAGTGTTTCTTTTTGATGGGGCAAAGTTCTAAGCACATTTTCCGAATGATCCCCTTTTTCCCCCAGGGACAGGCCAATTTTTTGTACCCTTAAAAGGGTTTGTTGTCCTTCTATTACTCGTAAACTTTTGGGAATTTTTGTCATGAAACCAAGACAAGCCATTTTTTAAATTCTCAAAAATTTCCTTTTTTACGAATGAAAAAAATGTTACAGAATGACCCTTTTACCACCATTACATTCCATCAAAATTTTAATTTATTTTAAAAAAAGGGTTTAACTTTACAGTATGGATGCATAAATAGGGCAAATGTGATTTTTTTGTATAAGTAAGAGTTGCAAGTCAGATAAAATAATGCAGGGAAAGTACGCCCCAAATAAAGAGAAAAAATTCAGAAAGACCATTTAGTTTTCATCCACACTGCTCCAAGCCTGCATTTCTTTCTTTCATACCAAGGTGAAGAGTTAGCGTAGGGTGTTTGGGGGACACCCCCATTCCCCCCAGGGTTTGAGTGAACAAATTGAAATAACAAAAATCTCAAAATGACAAAATATTCAGGACTGTACTGCAAAGACTAGGAGAATGGTAAATGAAAGGGGGACAGGGTAGTGCCCTGCCCCAGTAGGAAAATACCTACACCCAGATTTAAAAAAAAAGTTTTTTTTTTTTCCTATGGTGACTTTGAGGTGTTTATAGGTTATTTTTGGACTGAAGTCATGGGGGAAAATATGATTTGTTTTTAATACAGGGCATATGGAATTTACGATACACTGGATTGTAAAAAATCTTGAACGGCCAAATTTCACATTTTTTAAAGTGCAAGAAACTTGTGAACAAAAAAAATGAAAGGGAAATTAAATCTTCTTTAAAAACCCGGCTACACAAAGCACATGGATATAGAAACAATTTTTTTCTTTTTGAATGTTTTTTCCCCTCGTTGTAAAAGGGCAATGGTATTTAAAGACAAAACAGTGCCGGTCTCCTTTTAGAGAGTACTATATTGGTGCAAACTAATGGAAACAAAATTAGCAGGGCATGGGAAAAGGTGAAATAGAGAATCAAAATTTGGATAGAAAAATACCACAAAGGGGGATCATTGATGGTCAAGGGGATTTTGGGGGGTTGTGTCGGAAATAAAGAATATTTTGAGTAAAGGTTGATAATGGGTTCAAACACTACTGCAAATCTAAAAAAAAAAATACATGAACAATCACTAATTTTAGTTATTTTGGGAAAGGGTTATATTACTTTTACGGGCTAGGGTTTTTTAATCTTTTAAGGGAATCATAAGTAACAACCGATTTGACACCGGTGCCCACATGAACCTATTGAACGAAAATGGAGGACACTAAAGGAAAAGATGCCACAGTGAGGGGGGTTACCATTTGAGGGGCCACAGCGGTGTCCCGCGCAGATCCAGCGACACAGTCCATTCCCCTTAATTTTGACGCCCTTCTCGAAACATTAACCCAAAAGGGAAAATTTTTGGCAAATGGCCAGTCAAACTCGCTTTGGGGGTTCCCCCTTCTTTAGCCCCATTGGGAGGGACTTTAGTTTACAGTCATTAATCTAGCAACTATTATTTCATTTTCAATTATCAATACTGTAAAAAGTATTAATTTTAAATTTTCCATCACAAATTATATAAATATAAAACTTGGTAATGTAATACTAGGAAATCCACAAAGGTATTTGTTAATGAGAGTGACGCCCCTTTTCTGACTGTTTATTGTCACATCCCCTAAATATTGGGGTATCATGTGAACCAAAAAATCCAAACCTAATCTTCTTTCCTTCTATTTATTCCCTAGGAAGAAGGTTAAGACCCCCTGGCACCCCCCTTTTTTGCATTTTATGCTAATTTACAGAAATACGTTTTATATTCTAAAAGCGACAAAATAAAGGAAAATGGACACTGCAATTTTATAGAACATATGAAATAGCCAAACAGGTACGCAGCTCTCTCAGGTTTACCACGAAATAATGAAAATAAACCCGGAGTGGTGATTTGCAGTGGACAAGTCCAAAACACCCGGGCACACCCTCGCCCCATTTCAGTGGCATGAAGTGCTAAACAAGGGCTACAGGGAGGCTCCCCCTCCCTGCCCAGGAAACCTGTCTAAGAAATTAATATAAAAGGGACATAAGGTTACGTTTGGATTTTGGTTTCATATGATATCCCGGTTTTGGGACGTAACCAGAGGATGCATCCCTTTAGTAAAAAATACCAAATATCAACTTAAGAATGTCAGTTGTCAAAATTGGATTCTGAGCAGCAATATGAAAACAGACATTTTCATCTTTTTGTAGTAAATATGAGGTAGGGAGCAGTGTTTATCACTATTTCCATTGCTCTATAGAATGGCAGTGTCCGTTTCCTCAATCTCGGTAACATTAATGTGGTCTATATGAGGTTGTAGCAGCTGTACCTTGTTATTTAGGATTATCTTGTGCTTTATAAAAGGCAGTGTCCATTCCTATCACCCTCAGTAATTTACTAACCATATTCCCGTTTCAAAGCTTACATAGTTAAATCAAGTATTAATTTTTTCCAAAGAATTGTCAGAAATCTGGCAGCTCTCATGGATGGACTGTTTACTAAGTCACCATTTATGTTATTATGCTATCCGGTTGTTCAAGAAGCATTGGCAAAAGCCCTAGTGCTTAAAGCACGACTAATAAACACAGGAAAAATCAGCCTTCCCACTGCCATCTAAACTACCAAACCAATGGCACCACAGCAACTTCAACTTCAAAACACCAAGATTATAGCTATCTCCTACAATCCCCCCCTTTGAACACCACAAATTGTTTAATGTTGTGGAAAAGACAGCCGTACAACTCTTTAAAAATCTGTCCCAAAACATACATTCAAGTTCTATAGGAAACTAGACGAGGATTCACTCCCCCCCCCGAACACACACGATCCCTACACATCACACTAATAGTCTTTCATTTGGAACCCTTCAATTACTTAAAATATAGAAGTAATTCTAGTAAGCACAATTAATACGGTGTATTTTCTTTTTAAAAATTTCTCGTAAAAGCATCTCTGGAGAGCGTGTGCCGTGAAGCCGACAAACTGTGGGTCTAAAGCGCTGTGATTTTCAGGGCTAAGAATGTCTCCCGGCGATAATGAATAAACTACCAGCCATGTGGTAAGTAAGGATAGAGAGAAAAAAGCCTTTCCAGACTCCCAAAATGACATTAGAAACATCACGTTGTCTCGAACACAAACCCCAACAACACGTGGAGCTCCGTTCTCCGAGTCCCAATTATCACTCATTTTTGCAAATTTCCTATATTCACGTGTACCGGCGCATTTGTCCCCCTGGCAAAAACCCATTCCTCTCCCTCGCCGCTGTCATCGGCGGATTAAAACCTCTTACAAATCGTAAATTTTCAGCAAAAATGTGCCGAGGACTCACTTTTAGGTGGCATGGCTAAGGCAGACGCACTGGAAAGACCTGAGGGAATCGGCCGGTCTGCGCATGCGTCGACTAAGAGGGCGGAGAAAAACAGGCGAGGGCGGGATGCGCAAGGTGGAATTCCTATCCTTCTGGGGGAGGGGTTTTTTATCTGATAAATTTGGTTAGGCTCTTTTCATTGGTTGGGGTTCATTACTTTATAGGTTTGTTTTGGGGTTTTGTTGTTTTGTATAGAGGATATCGGTGATTTGACTTCTGGGGGAGACTGTGTCATGGAGTGTCTATCGTCTAATTTTTGTTCTCTTTTTTTAATTTTATGTGATCTTTCTTTTTTAATTGTTGATATATGAACATTGAAGGGGGGAAGTACTGTAACTACTACACTTTATATATATATAAAAGGGGCAACCTGCAAACAGATTTTATTCTTTATCATGTTTCCCTTTATATGAAATAATGAATGCAAATTTAAATTTCTCTATGAAGTAAAAAAAAAAAAAAAGAATTGATATATAACTTCATAAATACTTCAAAAATAAAACGATTAAAATCAGCCATATATTATATTTTTTTCTTGGGTCTCCCAACAAAACAAAACAAACAAAACTGATAACAAAAAACCCCTTTCATATAATACCAAATAAATAATCGCACATAAAAAAAAACATTAAAAATCTCTTTGTGAAGTGAGATGGAAATTAAAAAAATACCCTTTAAAAAAAAATAACAAGTCGAAAATTGTTTAGGAATCAGCTGATGCAGGAAAGCCTCCCCCGACGGCGCAGGATGCACGTAATAGTGTTCTAATCCTCTCACTTCCCTCCTTTCGAGAGATCCTGACACTCCAACCCAAACTCAAAATGGGGAAATGTCATTGTGAATCTACGGGTTTAGAAGGATGTCCAGTAAAAGTCTGTGAGAGATGTGTGTTTAGTGCAAGAGAAGGTTTTTTTTTATTACGCGTCTTTGTGACTACAATTTACATCGTAAATGCATTGTCTATTTTTTTTTTCTTTTTGTTGCTGTTTGTCGTTTATAGCAATCTTCGTTTGTTAGATTATCGTTTAAGGTTTAAAGTGGTAAGGAAATGTTATGGGAATACAATAGATGTGTTGTGATTTACAAGAATGAGATGTAAATTTAAAAACGAAATTGTGGAAAAAAAGGAAAATGTTTATTTCTAAAGAACGAGTTTTGAAATCAAGGATTTTGTCATTGCCCCTTTTAGTAATTTTTCTATTTTTTATCTTTTTATTTATTTTTTAAATTTGTTAAAGACAGTTGAGTATGAGCAATGATTTCTTGTATGTGGATCTTCAATATTAGTGTTTTGTTGCCCAAAAATTATATGTATTTCAAACAAGATAGCTTTATTTGGGTGATTTTTTCTGTGTCTTTTTTGGAAAAAATTTTTACCCCC
>NW_023655210.1:0-4293 GCF_015228065.2 Penaeus monodon
GAGGGGGGAGGGAGGTGGAGGGGAGGAGGGAGAGAGGGGGGAGGGAGGAGGGGGGGAGGAGGAGGAGGAGGAGAGGAGGAGGGAGAGAGAAATAATCAATGGATAAAAACGTGAGAAAGGATAGGAAAAAAAAGGGGAAGATATGGGGGGGGAATAAAAGGTTGAAGAGATAGAAGGAAAAGTATGGGAGAGAGGAGTGGGATGCAATGAAGAAGTAGAAGAAGAAAAAAAGAAAGAAAGAAAGAAAAATATATTAAATAGAAAGAGGTATAAAGAGAGGAGAGAAGGAAAGAGAGAGATAAGAGAGAGAGAGAGATAAGAGAGAGAGATAAGAGAGAGAGAGAGATAAGAGAGAGAGAAAAGGGGATGTTCTTTATCTTTTATTTTAACTCACCTTTAATTTACAAAATCTACAAACATATGTTATAAAATACTATAAAGAAGGAAAACACAGTTTAAGCCAATAATTTCTTATGTAAGATAATAGAAGATACGAATGATTTGCTATATTTATTATGATATAAATGAAAGACGTGATACGATAAAACAAAAATAATCACCAAGAAACACATATAAAAAAAATAAATAAAATAAAATTGATTTTCTCGGCTTTATTTTTCAGAACCGAGAACAAAATCCGTTTCGATTTCACTATACGTATCTGTCAGCTTTTATCTTTTGCGCTTTATCTCTGGCAAATATACCTGCTTTTTTTTTTCTATCTGTTTTCTGCATATCACGGGGCCTGCCCTGTAACCTGTCCTGAACATGTTTTAAAGACTACCGATAGAGGAGCCAAGCTTTTTGACATTTTTTTTAATCATTCATTTATTTATCGGGTTTTTTTTCATTATTACTTTTAAAATGTAATATTATTATTATTATTATATCTATTTTTTTATTTTTATCATTATCATCATCATAATCATCATAAACATTATTTTCCACCATCATCATCATATCATCATCATCACCACCACCATCATCATCATGATCATTATCATTATCATCATCATCATCGTCGTCATCATCATCCTCATCATCATCATCATCATCATCATCATCATCATCATCATCATCATCATCATCATCATCATCATCATCATCATCATCATCATCATCAATTTATTTTTTATATACTTTTTTGATTTGGGGATTATATCTTCTATTATTTCCTATCCGATCTTTTCAAGGATTTTCCTCAGATCAGCGGTTAGTTTTGTGTTTCATGTTTCTGTAACTGTATTTTTCTTAATATTATTTCGTTTTCATAAATCTTTCATAACAGCTTTTCAGTCTGTTCCGTGAAGCAAGTAGGGTCTGTTATGTAAAACTTTAAATAACTTTTGGCTAAAATAAATAAAGATCTGTTATAAGGAACCTTTAAATAAATAAAGGCACTTTAGATAAACTTTTAATGAAATAGATAAATATATATATATAAAGATATATATATATATCTTTATTCATTTATTTTAAAATACATATATATACATATATACAGACGGACTGATATATATATACTATATATATATATATATATAATATATATATATATATATATATATTATATATACAGACAGACTGATATATATATATATATATATATATATATATAATATATATATATATATATATATATTATATATTAAAATAAATAAATAAAGTATAATATATATATATATATATCTATATATAATATATAATATATATATATATACATATATATATATATATCAGTCCGTCTGTATATATGTATATATACATATACATATCATTGTAGATAACGAACCAAATAAAACATGAAAACGGTAGTTTGAAATTTGTATCACATTTTGGCGTTCTCTGATTGCATTAAATTATCCTGAATATCTACTGCAACTGGACTAAAATATTAACCTTGAAAAGAAAAAGAAGAAGAAAAAAAATAAGAGGAAAAATGGGCCTGGTTGGATCGGTGGAAATGTCGCGATAAAAGATTTATCTTTTTGAATAAAAAATAGGCGGATTTCGTGGCTGGAGACGCCATTCTCATAGTAGATTTGTGATGAGATATATGTGGGAGATAAACTTTGGAGGGAAAGAGGAGAGGAGACAGGGAGAGAAGAATGGTAAGCACTTTGTTTTCGGCGGAGGGAAGAGTGAGGAAAATATAACAAAGGTCAAACAAACGCACACACGCGCACGAGGACGCATGCTTTCATATCATTCATTTGCCTTTTGTATTCATTGTCTTTTCTATTATCATAATTGCATCACCTAATGATATATGTTGTGATATTTACATTTGTGTTAATTTGCTTACTATCACACACACACACACACACACACACACACACACACACACACACACACACACACACGCGCGCGCGCGCGCGCGCGCGCGCGCACTAAGGCTGTACTTTGAAAACACCACAGGAGTTCTGTGTAAAAAGATGGAGTATTATAATATTATATAAAGTTATTATGTTTCGGAACCAGACGCATTACAATATATATATTATATATATATATATATATTTATATATATATATATATATATATATATATATATATATATATATATATATATATATATATATATATATATACATATATATATATATATACTGCAGGAAGCGTGAGTGATTTGGGAAACTTTGGGGAAAAAGAATTCTGTAATGAAGGTATGCTAACGGGATTGCAACCATGTCGCTGGGGGAGGGCCAGCCATGGTACATAAAAGGGATAGAGAAGTAGATTAATATAGGAAAGTAGTTATAGATGTGTATGCATAATTACACACTCTTTTTAACTTACATATGCCTTGACAGCAATGCTATAACAAAACGCCTTTTAATTCTTTCACCTTTAATCCTTAACTGGCATACTTATAAACTATAACTATAACTGAAACGCATGTATTTGTCTACACTGAATGTATGTATACACTGAAAAATGTATTGGGGGAGGATATTGAGATGGGAGGTCTTATTATTTTAAACAACATTTAATTATGCATATTTGTGTGTAATCTTATAATTTTCATCATAATGTCTGCTTTGATTTCTAATGTGATATTCATCATCTATATTTTTCTTACAGGATGTTTTATTTATTAATAGATTTTAAAAAGTGTTAAATATTCTAACATTTTACTCCCCCAAGGTATTCGACGCTAATGACCTTGTGTTGACGCGGCAGATAATTTGAATTAATTAATCAATCAATTCCTGATACTGTCAGTTATCCATTATGGAAGAGAGATCTAGCCGCTATCTAGTGCCTTGGAATCGCGTCTTGGTGCCTTATGTAACAGTTTCTTGCGCCGGATCATGTGCCCAAACCCGAAGGCTACACCGTGAGACTGGCACAGGACCGTTATCATGTCCAGGGACCGTCACTCAGGCTTTACGGACACCTAGCTGGGCTCCCCACGGAGGTCCTGCCCACTGGGTTGTCTCCTCCTTAGACAACCCTGGGTGGAGGAGGCCCGTTTGGACGTCCTAGGGAGTTGTAGCTTGCTTCTAGCCTCGTGGCTAGAAGCAAGGGGTGGATGCAGCAATGGGCTCTTGTCGGCATTAGCTCTATTGATTGAATGATGTGTATGTGTATCAAGAGAGATAGATAGACAGAGAGAGAAAACGAAAGAGAGAGAGAGAGAGAGAGAGAGAGAGACTGAGAGAAAAGAGAGAGAGAGAGAGAAGAGAGAGAGAGAAAAGAGGGGAGAGAGTATAGAGGTATAAGTGTATGTGCATTTGTATATATATATATATATAATATATATATATATATATATATATATTATATATAATATATATATATATATATTATATTATATATCTGTGTGTGTGTGTGTGTGTGTGTGTGTGTGTGTGTGTGTGTGTGTGTGTGTCTGTGTCTGTGAGAGGGGAGAGAGAGGGGAGAGAGAGAGAGAGAGAGAGAGGGGAGGAGAGAGAGAGAGGGAGAGAGAGAGAGAGAGAAGAGAGAGAGAGAGAAAAGAGAGAGAGAGAGAGAGAGAGAGAGAGAGAGGGGGAGAGGGGAGAGAAGAGAGAGAGAGAGAGAGAAAAGAGAAGGAAAAGAGAGACAATGCATATATGCAAATCGGCGGGTGAACGGTAAATGAACAAACTATAGAGCGAGCGAGTTTATGTGTGCGGTATGCGCGCATGTAAACCTAACAACGTATACCAATCCCACAGCCGACGACATGCCGCCTCCTCCTCCTCCCCTCCCCCCCCTCCCCTCTCCTCCTCCTCCCCCCCTCCCTCCCCCCCTCCTCCTCCTCCTCCCGCCCTTTCCCCCCCTTTCCCC
>NW_023655211.1:0-4292 GCF_015228065.2 Penaeus monodon
GGGTTTAAAGGGAAAAACCCTCCTGCTTTAAAATAGAAAAATTTAAACAAATTTTTATACATCAAAATTACGGTTGTTACAAAACTGGGGGAAAATTTTTTTAGGGTCCCCTAAGGAAAGGAAATCCCCAATGATGACTTCCCAAAGAAGGAAAAAAATTGGAAAAAAAAAAACCAAAAAAAAAAAACCAAAAAAAAACAAAACTAAAACCCCAAACCAGAGGGGAAAACCCAAGGGGAGAAAAAGGAAGGGGAATAAAAAATGTTTTAATATGTATTTTAAATAAAAATTTAATAAAATTTAAAATTTTTTTTTTTTTTAAAAAAAAGGATAAAAAGTGTTGTATTTTTTCGAGGGTTTTTTTTAAAATTTAGGATTTGAGTTGGGGGAGAGGGGAGTAGAGATGAGAGAGGTTTTTGGGTTTAAAAATTTTTTAAAAAATTTAAAAAATTTAAATATTATTAAAATTTGTTTTTAAATAAAATTTTTAAAAAAAATAATTTTAATATTTTTTTAATATAATTTTAATTTTTTAAATTTTTTAATAAAATATTTATTTTTAAATTAAAATTATTAAATATAAAAAATAAATATAAAATTTAAGATTTTTTTTCTTTTTTAATATAAATTATAGAATTTATTTTTTCCTTTTTAAAATAAAAATTTCAAATTAAAATATAATTTTTTTAAAAATTAAAATATAAAATTTTTTTTTATTATATTTATAAAATAAATAATTAATTATTAAATAATTATATTTATAAATAGATTATAAAAAAATTTTATTATTTAATAATATTATTATTTTTTATAATATATTTTAAAATAATTAAAATTTATATAAAAAATTATTTAAATATAAATAAAAATAAATTTGCTATTTTTCTAAACAAAAAAAATTATATATTTAAAAAAAAAAATATAAATAATAAAAAAAAAAAATAAAAAAAAAAAAAATATTAAGTTTTTTTTTAATAATAATTATTTAAATTTTTAAAAAAAAAAAATATAATAAAATATATATTTAATATTTTATATTATTATATATATATATATATTATAAAAATATATATATTATATATATTATATAATAATTTATAAAATATATATAAAATATATAATTATATATATAATATATATATTATATATTAAATGTATATAATTAATAAAATAATAATACTTTTCATAATAATAAACATAATAAATAAAAATAAAAAAATAATAATATAATGTATAAAAATTTCAAAATACATACATATACTTAAATTTTTTATATATATATATATATTATATAATTAAAATATTATAATTTTTATAAAATTATCATAGTTTTTTTAACTTTCAGTTGATTGATCCATATCCTTTTTTTCCCTTTTAAAGAAGACTCTTAATACACTCAGGCCCTTTTCACAGGAAAAGACCTTTCCGCCATATTCTTAGTTCTTTTCATTCCCCTGTCCCTTTTTTTTTTCCCTTTGGGGTTTTCTCTCATCTCATTCCATCACTGTTCCCTTTTTGGAAGTCACAAAAACATGGGGGCGGGTTTTCCCTTTTGCGCTTAGCGGGGGAAAAACAATATTTTAAGCTTTCCTCATTGTAAAATGTACCCAACGTGATTTCTCGTTTGTAGTAGGAAAGTTTGCTTATATTTTCTTTTGAAGTTTTTGACACAGGAAAAAGATGAAAATTCATTAACTGAAAAGGGGACATTTTTTGTTTCCCATAGGAGTGTCGTGTATGTGTATACAAGTGGGGTCAATCTTATGTATAACTTGCAGGAGGTAATTTTGCCCATTTCCATAAATACTGAGACGTTCCAGGAAAGAAATGTTTTCTGACTTTTAGATTTCTTCTAAAAAAATTTGGGGCTTTTTTGAAGTTCCCAGAAACCCTTTTTTTCCCTTTCCCTTTGGGTATAAGCTAAAAGCTAAGGAGTTTTTTCCCAGTACACTTGAGATGAATGACCAATGAAGAAATGACAGTCGTAAATTGTCATATTTTACTCCCTTTTGCTAAATTCCAAGTTTTGCTACTAACAAAACCTTATCGAAAACCACGGACTATAAAAGGTGACTCAAATAAAGCGATTCCGATGACTTTAGGGTAAAAGCTATAATGGATGTGCCGCGAACGACATCAGGTCACTGGAATGACCTCGAGGCTGATACCATCTTGAAGACACGAAATGAAAGTGAAGTTGGTGGCGCATATTATGTTGTTAGCGGACGCTCCTTAAATCATATTACACATATTAAAATGTGTGTGTAGATGGAACACACACACGCGCGCGTGCAGGTAGTGGGCAGACAGGCAAGCAGGTTGGTAGGTAGGTAGGGTGGTATGCAGGGAGATTGGTAGGTAGGTTGAGTTGCCATGCAGGTAGGTAAAGTAGATAGACAGGCAGGTAGGCAGGCAAACAAACAAGCAGACAGGATGGTGATAATGAGGATGATACACTAAAATAAGGATACCGCATAAAAAATAAACAATCACAGTGGTAGATATATTGATGAGTATATCTTCCCTATCTCATTACTCTAATTATTAATCGTCATTCTTAAGGCCATTAGTATCCAGTACCTCTACCTGAGAGTAGCATTGCTTTTCCTTTTAGCTTGATTCGTTACTCTCGTTTCTGTTCCGCCTTTAAAATAAAATTTAAAACACACTTTCTTTACAGCCTTTGACTCAATCTCCTCTCCCTCTCTCTCTCTCTCTCCCTCTCTCTCCTCTCTCTCTCTCTCTCTCTCTCTCTCATCCTCTCTCTCTCTCTCTCTCTCTTCTTCTCTCTCTCCTCTCTCTCTTCTCTCTCTTCTCTACTCTCACTCTCTCTCTCTCTTCTCTCTCTCAAAAAAGAGAAAAAGGATTACTATCGATTTTTAAAGATTTAAAAGGAAGGTGTAACTGTAAATCCAGTATCTTGCTATAATTAACGAGTATCCCCTCTATACATTAGAATAGCTTTTTAGAATCACATGCATTCTCTTGAATCCCCTAAAATCACACACAGTTGATTCTGTGTTATTTAACTCAACCTGTCACCTCCACCACCTAATATCTCAAAACCAAAGTCCTTCACCGAATCCCTAAGTGCCCCCTCCCCCTCCTTTGCAACATTACCCCTCCGCGTCCTCGTGAAGCAAAGTGATATGACTCACATCAGTCTTTATGGCAGATTCTTGGCGACCTTCCCTCGGGGGTAAACGACGTTCATGGTGACAGCACAGACACATAATCCCCCCTGCCGTGCCCTCTATCTCCTCCCTACTCCTCCTCCTGCCTCTTCAAGACTCCTGAGAAGACGCTCTAGGCAAGGTTTTCAACTATGTCGCCGCGTCGGGAGGGTAGGTGAGCCAGGCTGTCCTTTCTGCCGCATTTCTCCCTTGCCGAGGGGCCTTTGATCCCCTTAAGTTGCCGATGTAAAGGTCGTGCTTCATCTTAAATCGTACATATAAACAGCATTATAAAATTTACCCTTTCCATCCTTTATTACTGTGCGTGTCCGTATGTGCGTGCGTGCTTGTGTGTGTGTGTGTGTGTGTGTGTGTGTGTGTGTGTGTGTGTGTGTGTGTGTGTGTGTGTGTGTGTGTGTGTGTGTGTGTGTGTGTGTATTTCCGCAAAATATTTTTTTAGACTTCTTAATATGAAAATAGTCTTTTCTATCATGTGGTTACGAGGAATTCTTTTCAATCTCAACCTTTAATGTTCATTCTCCGTAAAGTGCAGAGAGAAAGTATTGCAGGTTTGTACGAGGCAATCACGTTAACATATGATGTTGATAATTACTCTTTGTAAATATGGATATGAATTTTTCATGATCCCTTTAAAGGAGCAGGAGTGTTTCCTCTGGGCTCATTAACAGTTCGAGCCCTGCTCCAAGAGGCCCTTTGGATAAATTACATATCTACTGAAAACTCCCTTTAACCTTCACAGGGACTTTAAGTTTTGTGGTAAATGAAAATTATGGAACGCGTAATTAATCTATCTCTGACTCTGTAACTTCTCTCTCTCTCTCTCTCTCTCTCTCTCTCTCTCTCTCTGCCTCTCTCATCTCTCTCTCTTTCTCTTCCTCCTCCCTCCTCTCTCTCTCTCGCTTTCTCCCTCTCTCTTCTTTTGTTACAAGTGTGCGTTTGTTGTTATCAATACGCATGGGAAATCAACAATTAGAGTTACGGTTGTATCGTGAAAAGAGCAAATACGTCTATTCATTTCAACTTCTTTTCTCTCTCTCTCCCTCTCTCTCTTCTTCCTCTTTCCCTTTTCCCCTTTTCCCCTCTCTCTTTCTCTCCTTT
>NW_023655213.1:0-4291 GCF_015228065.2 Penaeus monodon
TTAAAATTAAAAAAACGTCTCATTACCCCAGTCTGAAACCCTGCTCAAAAGGAAAATGGGGGCGGCTTAGAATATTCCCCGTGACGATGGCTCGGGAATTTTGGAATTTTTAATAAAAAGGCTTCGAAGAATCTTGTTTTCTGTGGTGGTTAGGAGTAGAGGTGGTGAGTTGTTTTTGGTGGGGCGTTTGGTGATGGGCGGATGGAGCAGCGTGTTCGTGAGGGTGGGGAGTGGTGTCGTTCGGGTGCGTCGTAGCCGTCTTTGGGGGTTGGCGTGGTCGGGTGAGTGAGTGGGGTGGTGAGTGTCGTTGGGGGGTTGTGGAGGGGTGGTGGTGGGGGTGGTGGTGGGGGTGGTGGTGGTTGGGGGGTGCGTGGTGGGGGTGGGCTGCGTGGTCTTGGTTTGCTGCGTGGTGAGGGTGGTGGTGCGTGGTGCTTGCGTCTTTTGGTAGTCCCGGGGTGGGGCTGCGTGCGGTGCTGCGGCGTGCTGGTGCGTGCTGGGTGCGGCGTGCTGCGTCGTGCGGGGTGCGTGCTGCGTGGGCGCGTCGTGGTGCGTGCGTGCGCGCGTGCGGGTGCGTGGCTTGCGCGCGTGCGTGCGGCGTGCGTTCTGGTGCGTGCGCGCGTGCGTGGCCCCGTGCTGCGTTTCGTGGGTGCTTGCGTGCGTGCGTCGTTTTCGTTTGGCTGCGTGCGTCGTGCTTTTGCGTGCCGTGCGGCTCGTCCGGGGTGGTGCGTGTGGGGCGTGCTTTCTTTTCGTCGTGCGTGCGGGGGCTGCTGCGGCGTGCTAGTGTTCGTGCGTGCGTCTCCTGCGCGTGCGTGCGTGGGCGTGGTGGTGCTCGTGGGGCGTGCTTGGGGCGTGCTGGTGCGTGGGCGTGCGTGGTGGTGGTGCCCGTGCGTGCGCGCGTCGTGGTTCGTGGGGTGGTGGTGCTGGTGGTGCGTGCGTGGTGCGTGGTGCGTGCGTGCGGGTGCCTGCTGCTGTTCCCGCCGCCGCCCTGTGTCTTTTTTCTCCCCTCTCTCTCTTTCTCTCCTCTCTTTCTCTCTCTCTCTCTCTCTCTTCCTTCTCTCTTCTCTCTCTCTCCCCGCGCGCGCCGGCGGCGCGGCGGCCGCGCGGGCGCGCGCGGGCCGTGCTACCGGTAGCAAGGGGTTTCGTCCCCCCCCTCCCCTGCCTGTTAGAGACTGGTTGCCTGTTCCTGTGTGGGGGGGGGGGCCCGGGGGGGCGGAAGAAACGGGCCCGTGCCCCCCAAAAATTGTTGCGAGTGGTGACTCCCCTGATGTGTGTGCCGGGGTGGAAGAGAGACCGGTATCTTTCTTTTTTCTCATTTTCTCTCTACTCTCTCCTTTTCTCTCTTTTCTTTCTCTCTCCCTTTTTTTTCTGTCGTGTGGTTTTTGTTGCCTCGTGGTTGCCCCCCCTTTTTTTTTTTTTTATTTTTTTTTTTCCCCCTTTTTTTCGGGGGGGCAGAAGGGAGGCGGAAGGGGAGGGAAGGGGCGATCTCATTCCTCGGCTTACGATAAACCCTTCTTTCAGTTGCTTCCGCAACGAATGTCGTGCAGGAATGCATTGAGGCAAGGAGGAAGAGAGTTTAAGGGAGAAGGAGGGAACCGGGCAGAGACGAATGGAATAATCCTGAAATGTGGAAGAGGAAATGGGAGATTCCTTTTTTCTTATCGATTAATCTTTTCATGCGAAAGTCTTTTGGGGCACGCGTATATCATTAAAAATTATTTTATATATTTTATATATATAATATTATATTATTATATATATATTATATAAAACACCACACACACACATACACACACACACACACACAACACCACACCACACACCACACACACCACCACACACCACATACCTACCCACACACACACCACACACACACACACCACACACCACACACAACCCACACCCAACCACAACACCACACACACACAACACACCCCACAAAACAACAACCCCAACCCACACACACACCCAAAACACACACACACCACACAAAACACAACAAACAACACACACCACACCACACACACAATATATATATATATATATATATATATATATTTTATATTTTTTTTATTTCATAATACATACATCATACATAATAAATAAATATATATAATATATATATATATAATATCACACACACACACACACACACACCACACACACAACACACATATAATATATTATATATTATATATTATTATATATATATATATATATTTACACACACACACCCCCACACCACACACCACCACCACAACAACAACCACAACAAACCCAAAACCCCCCCACACACACCACATACACAACACACCACACACACACACCACAAACCCCCAAAACCCCACACCCACACACACACACATACCTACACCACACACACACAAACCCCACCACACCCACACACACACACACCACACACAACACACACACACACACATACCTACACACCACAACACACACACCAACCCAACCCCCCTACACCCCACACCACCAAGATATATATATATAATATATATATATATTTATATATTATATATATATTTTTTTTTTTTTTTTTATAAATCATACATCATAATATAAACAAACCCACACACCCACACACACACACAACCACACACACACACACACCACACACCCCTATTATATATATATATATATTATATTGGTTTAACAACACAACACCCACAACCCACAACACACACACCACAAAAACACCCCCACCCCCCCCACACCACACACACACATATATAAAATATTATATATATAAAATTGTTTAAATATATACATATATACATTATATATATATAATATTATATATATTTAAAATTTTATATATATGTAATATTATATTATCAATTTTTTATATAATTTTTTCCGTTTCCCCCCCTTGTATATAATATAAAAATTATTTTTTTTTATTTTAATTATTTTTTATAATTTTATTTTTTTTCTTTTTTATGGCCCCCGCCCCCCTCACCGCACCCAACCCCCCCCACCCCCACACCACCCCCCCCCCCCAACACACACCCCCACACACCCCAAACACAACCAACACACCCCCCACCCCCCCCCCACCACACCCCCCCGATTTATATTTATTCCTTTTTATTTATTTATTTTAATATATTATATTATATTATTAATATATATAAAGGCCGCGGTGGCCAAAGGTTAAGCGTCGGGCTCAGACTGTCACGACGGGAATCTGAATTCGGGGTTCGAGTCACCGACCGGCGCGTTGTTCCCTTTGGGCAAAAAAATTCACCTCGTTCCCACCTAGCCATGGTTGGCCCAAATGCTGGTCCAAACCCCGGGTAAATAGAGAGAAGATTTCCTAAAAGGTCCACCGGCACTCCCCGTGGAAAGGAATGAGACCCTACCACGTACTCACTCCAAAGGGGTCACAAACTAAAAAAAAAAAAAAAAAAAAAAAGTACCCAAAGCTGTCCCACGGCGGTCAACATGAAACCCCCGTTAAAAGAAAATTATATATATTTTAAATTTTTTATATATATTTATATATATATATTATATAATAATATATATATATGTATATATATATGATCACACGCACCCTCCACGCACACACACACACACACACCACCACCCCACACACAACACACACAACACACCCACAACACAACACACACACCACACAAACACACCACACAACACACACACACCACATCCAACCACCAAAAACACACCACCACACACCCACACCACAGATTTATAATATTATATATACAAAATATATATATATATTATATATTTTATAATATTAAAATTTTATATTATATATATAATATATATATATATAAGGGCCCCGGGGGCCAAATGGTTGAGCGTCGGACTCAAAACTTTCACGACGGAATTGAATTTGAGGGTTCAGTCCCGACCGGGCGTTTTTTCCCCTTTTTTTAAAAAACTTTACCCCGTTGCCTACCTACCACTGGGTGGCCAAATGCTGGTTCCCCCGCCCGGTTAAATAAGAGAATGATTACCTAAAAAGGGGACCACCGGACTCCCCGGGAAAAGGAAATGAGACCCTACCACGTACTCACTCCAACATACAACTTTTAAAAAAAAAACAAAAAAAAAAAAGTTTCCTGCTGTGCCCACGGCGGCTCGACTGAACTACCGTTAAAAAAAATATTATAATATATATATATAATAATATATATATAATAATATAATATATATAATATATATATATATATTAAACACCCCCACACAACACATACAACACGTACATACATGCGCGCGCGCGCGCGCGCTGGGGGTGTGTGTC
>NW_023655214.1:0-4290 GCF_015228065.2 Penaeus monodon
TTATTATTATCATTATCATTATTATCATTATTATTGTTGCTGTTGTTGTTGTTTCAGTCACCATTATCATTATTATCATCATTACTATTATTATTTCATTTTCATTTTATTTTTATCATTTTTATTATTTTATTTTTATTTTATTTTTATTATTATTTTATATTTCAGTACATATCATCATTTTCAATCATCATCATTATCTTATCATTTTTTTTCAATTTTTAAATCATTATTGATGCTTTATTTTCATTACTATAAACTTGTTTTTATTTTTTTTTTTTTAGATTTCATTTAATTTTTATCATTACCATAATTATTAATACTACATATATGCGGCTTTTGGGGTGTGTGTGTTTTTGTGTGTTGTTGTGTGGGTTGTGTGTGTGTTCTGTGTTGTGTGTTTGTGTGTGTGTGTGTGATTAAACTTGTATATGTATTTTAAAATTTTTATATTATATATTAAATATATATATAATATTAATATTTTTATAATACATATTATTAATATATATATATATATATATATATAATGTGTGTTGTGTGTGTGTGTGTGTTGTGTGTGTGTGTGTGTGTGGTGTGGGGGTGTGTGTTTTGTGTGCGTGTGTACGTTTTTATTTTATAATATAATTTATTATATTATATATTTATATTTTTATTTATACACACTATATTTATATCTATTTGTATATAAATTTATATTGTATATATATATATGTATGTTGAATGTGTATATATGTATATATTTTATATATATATATATATATATAATATATATATAAATATATTATATATATATATATATGTGTGTTTGTGTGTGGGTGTGTGTGGGGTGTGTGTGTGTGTGTGTGTGTGTGTGTGTGTGTGTGTGTGTGTGTGTGGCATATATATATGCATATTTTATATATATTTTAAAATATAATATATATATATATTATATATATATATATATAATAATATTTTATATATATTGTGTGTATGTGTTATAATATATATATATATATATATATATATGCATATATATGTATGTATGCATGTATATTTACATATATATATGTGTGTGTGTGTGTGTGTGTGTGTGTCTGTGTGTGTGCACATATAAACTTATATACTGTTGTATATATATATATATATATATATATATATATATATATATTTTATATATGTACATATATATAATATATATATATTATAATATATATATATATATATAATATGTACATATATACAATATATATTATATTATATTATATTATATTATATATTTTATAATAATGTGTGTGTGTGTGTGTGTGTTGTTGTGTGTGTGTGTGTTTGTGTGTGTGTGTGTGTGTTGTGTGTGTGTGTGTGTTGTTGTGTGTGTGTGTTGTGTTGTGTTTGGGTGTGTGGCATTTTATATATTCTTATATTATTATGTATATATAATATTTATATTTTTAATATAATTTATATTTATTATACATATTTATATATAATATATATATTATATTTAATTAAATACATATAATGTGTGGTGTGGGGTGTGGCGCAAAATATATTAAAACTTATATATATATGTATATATATATTTTATTTTAATATTATTATATTTTATATATATTAAAGTGTGTGTGTGTGTGTGTGGTTTTGTGTGTTTGGTGTGTTGTGTGTTTGTTGGTGTGTTGTGTGTGGTGTTGTTGTGATTCAATTTTTTTATTAATTTTTTATCTTTAAACTTATTATATTATTTTATTTTTTTATATATTATTTTAGCAACACACACACACACACACACACACCCACACCACACACCACACACACTATATATATATATATATAAATATATTATATATATAATATATTATATATACATATACAATATTTTCTATCTATCTATCTATCTATCTTCTACTATTATCTATCTATCTATCTATATTATAAAAATAATATATATTATATAATATGTGTGTGGTATATTATATATATTATATAATTAATATATATATTATATATGTGTGGGGGTTGTGTTGTGGTATTATTGTATTTTTAAATAAAATTTTGTGTGTGGTGTTATTATATATATGTATTGATGCATAGTATATTATATATTTTATTTAAATTATTTATTATATTATATTTTAACATGTATGTTTTACCACTGCAATACACACTGTACTATAAAACTTTCTTATTTAAAAAAATATATATTTTTTAAAATGTAATTTGTATTTGGGATTTGTGTTTAAAGTAGGTATTATAAAACACTGCACAGGAAATTATATTGTAGCAACCTCAGCCAAACACACACACCACCCCCAAAAGTGTATATGTATATATGTTATATATATATATACATATATATTATATATATATAACAATTACATTTGTGTGTGTGTGTGTTGTGTGCGGTGTGGGGGTGTGTGTGTGTGGTGTGTTTGTGTGTGTTGTGGTGTGTGGTTGTGTTGTGTGTGTGTGTGTTTGATGTGTGTGTGGGTTGGGTTGAAGAGAAGGAGGGAGAGAGAGAGGAAAATTTGACAACTTACAACCTGGAGCCCCTTTAAATAATTGAAAACGTATCATTTCACATTTTTTGCGTTATCTTCCGTTCTAGCCTAATTTTTCTACGTGCTCTTAACCGGTTGTTTTGATCAAGTTGTTTAAGTAAGAGAGAGAGCTAAGCACAGGAGGACCCGTCTGCTATATTTAGATTTTTTTTAAATTGATTTAAATGTTTCTTACATACACAACGATTTTTCGAAGGCTGTTCTATTCATTAACATTCGTATTAGGGAGATAATATTTTTTTGCATCCTTTTAACCATATTTTATTCTGGACTTTTTATTGTGACATTTTATCATTCTTTTATTAAGAGAGAGGAAAAGGAAAAGAGAAAAGAAAAGGGAGAGAAAAGAGAGGGAAAGGGGGAAAGAAGAGAGAAGAGAAGAGAAAGGGGTTTTTCGGGCTTTGTTGTGGAAAAAGAAGCAATTTAAAACCAACCCAGAACGTAGGGGGCCCCCCCCCGCCCATCGCCAGCCGTAAAAAAGCATTACTTTAGGGGGGGTCCGCTTCCTCCTGACCCCCTGCTTCAACCCCAAGATTTTAGCATTTTGGGGGTAAAGCCCAGCTGGGGCCCTGCTCACCGGCACGGGGGGGGCCCCAAACCCCCACCCCCGGGGGGGCACCCCCCGGGCCTCCGCGAGACTCTTCTGAAACCCCCGGCGAGACGGACACCCAAAAGGCCCCAGGGTCCGCCGCAACTGCCCCCCTGCCGCCCGCCCCAAGGCAGCGCCGCTGCCCTCGCAAAAAAAAAGAATTCTTTTGGGGCTCAACGCCAAGGGGCAGAGTCGGTAGGGGGAAGAGGTATTACTAGTCTTTCGATTTCCATGATGCTCCCAAAGTAGGTTTTAGACATTGGATACTGTTAACACAGACTCACGACCATAATCTGTCTTGGACCATGCTGAAAAAGTACACTTATAGGACCTACATTTGCCTCCACACGCTATGTGCAAATCCCACCAAGGGGTTGCCTATGGAAATAACACGGATAGAATTATTACCTCTTTTTTAAATTCCCTTTTTGAGTAGCGGAATGGAAGAAGTGCTAGGGCCCCAAATAGCAACGTATGCTGGGTGAAGCGACGGAACCAGATACATTTCTAGCGCACCTGATATTTGCATTTTTTAAAAAGGGTTTTGATTTTAAGAGGCAATAAAAATAGATAAAAGGCGTGCCTTTTTCAACAGTTTTTTTTTTAGGGGTTTTTCTAAAGTAAAAGTTTTTGTCTTCAAATGCTTTTTACTGTTGCCCCAAATGCCCCAATTTTTCAAAAAAATTTTTCTTCCAAAACTCATAAAGATAGTATCAATTAGTGTTAATTTGAGCTTTTTAGAATATCATGTAGGCATTTGGGTGAAAACCTTTTTTCGGTTTGGGGGTTTAAATTAAATAAATTCTAATTTAGCATTAATTTATAATTATGAAAAACAACCTGGGTAATCATCTATAAAATGCTGAAAAATTACGGTATTATAAAAATGAAACAAATCTTACTGGGAATGTAAAAAAGATGTCGATTTTTTTTCTTTTTTATTTTCTTTTTTCTTTTATTATTTTTATTTTTTTTTTCAAGGCATCCCCATAATATACTTTTACACTGTATGAAATATTACAATTTTTTCGTAACAGTTTGACATTGTTGTTAAAAATTACCTTGTTATAACCGGGTCTATTAAAAATGGTCCTATATTAATCAATCATGGGGGTTTATTTGCCCCCCTTTCCTGTTTTTCGTTTTTTCCCAAAAATTTTT